>NW_027736346.1:0-4814 GCF_054177405.1 Leptonychotes weddellii | reverse complement strand
GCCTGGGTGGCTCAGTTGGTTAAGCGACTGCCTTCGGCTCAGGTCATGATCCTGGAGTCCCTGGATCGAGTCCCGCATCGGGCTCCCTGCTCGGCAGGGAGTCTGCTTCTCCCTCTGACCCTCCCCCCTCTCATGTGCTTGCTCTCTCTCATTCTCTCTCTCTCAAATAAATAAATAAAATCTTAAAAAAAAAAAAAAAGAAGAAAGGAATGAAAAATACAGTGGAAGATGTGCCAAAGATTTTACCATACATTTGTTTCATTACCTTTAACTAAATAAACTCAGACACATGAAAAGATGCTCAACATCACTCATCATCAGGAAAACGCAAATCAAAACCACAATGAGATAACACCTTACATTTGTCAGAAAGGCTATAATTAAAAAGACATGAAATAACAAGTGTTGGCGAGGATGCCGAGGAAACGGAACCCTCATGTACTGTTTGTTGGTGGGAATGCAAACTGGTGCAGCCACTGTGGAAAACAGTTTGGAGGTTCCTCAAAAAATTAAAAATAGAACTACCATATGACCCAGGAATTCCACTACTGGGTATTTACCCAAACTAAACAAAAACACTTAATTTGAAAAGATATATGCACCCTTATGCTTATTGCAGCATTATTTACAGTAGCCAAGATATGGCAGCAACGCAAGTGTCCATCCATAGACGGATAGATAAAGCACATGTGGTATACATATATATATTGGAGTATTACCCAGCCATTAAAAAAATGAGATCTTGCCATTTGCAACAATATGGATGGACCTAGAAGGTATAATGCTAAGTGAAATAGATCAAAGACAACTACCATATAATTTCACTCATATGTGGAAATTTAAGAAACAAAACAAATGAACAAACAGAAAAAAAGAGACAAACAAACGAACAACCAGACACTTAAGTACAGTGAACAAACTAGTGGTTATCAGAGGGGAGGTGGGTGGGAGGATGGGTGAAATAGATACAGGGGATTAAGAGTACACTTACAGTGATGAGCACTGAGTAATGCATAGAATTGTTGGATCATTATATTGTACACTTGAAACTAATAGAACACTGCATATTAGCTATACTTCAGTAAAAATAAAAAATAATTATTACATTCAATAAATAAACAAAGGGATGTCTTTTGTTTTAGATATGTTAAAATGATGTCATGCCATTATCTTTCCCTATTCTGACCAAAAGTCATCACAGAGGAGGGCTGCAGGACCTGGTTATTAAATCATTGAGAGAACTTGAAAAGTTTATGGACTAAAATTTTCACAGGGCAAGAAATGTGGTTCTATCCCAAAGAGAGTTATAAAAAGGAGGAAATAAAACCCTACAATTAATACCATTAGGCTTATGGCATTTCATTTTCTATGTGTGAATAGAATCTAATGGAAAACTTCGTAACTGTGGACCTTCTCCTTTGTCGCTGCTGAAGGGAGCCAGTGCTGAAATGTTGCTCCATATAATAAAATATACAGTTGAAGAAAAATGTAGTACCTTAAATCTGTCTCTCTGTCCTTGTATCTCTTCCTCTGACCACTACAAGATATAAAACAAAACCGTTCTCATTCATTAATTTCTCCAGCTCCTTCCAAAAACAGTAAGTCTTCACAGCATAACTGAGTGGGTTTTATTGAACTCAGCTATTGGTAGAATCTATCACCTAGGTGTGCCAGTGGTTGAGTCATGGAGGAAGTGCTGGGCTCCCCAAAAGTAGTCTGTATGGAGTAAACTCTTCTCAAAGCATTTCTTTTGCAACATTCCCCTGTCCACAGTGCCTCCCACCTTGACCTGCTCAAGATCCAGTCAGGAGTTTCAAACTGAACACCGTGACGTTTCTCTTTCCTAATAAAAGTTCAGCTTTAATAAAATATTGGAGTGTCATCACAAATTAATAGAAGGCTACCTTTCAAAAGACTGCTTTCCTTTTTCAAAT
Source organism: Leptonychotes weddellii (assembly GCF_054177405.1). NCBI lineage: Eukaryota > Metazoa > Chordata > Mammalia > Carnivora > Phocidae > Leptonychotes > Leptonychotes weddellii. The sequence continues at coordinate 2,880 of NW_027736346.1, read as the reverse complement.
GAACATACAAAAATTCAGATTCGAAGTTAACTGGGAATATTTGACTTCTGTTCATAAATAAACTAATGAGGAAGAAAAGTAATACCTTTATGAGATAACAACAAGAAATTCCTGTTGGGCTTGGGATGACTTCTCAAAGTAGCAAAAACTATTCTGTCCTCTGCAGTTGGCATCAGGACTTCACAGGAAGGCTGATGTGATGGAGGGACGCACTCCGGGGCTGGAAGGCAGCGCCTCCCCAGCTCTGGCCCAGCAGGTGGCCTTGGCAGGCACCTTAACCTCTCTGGGCCTGGCATTTCCCTTCTGCAAAACCAAGAGGTTGATCTGCATAAGCTCAAACATCTTTTCCAGCTAAATCCAAATCGACGACACTATTCCACATAAAAGCATGCTCTAGACCCTTTCGACACAGACGGAGCAAGTTACTCTTTACACAAGGCACTTGGTTAGGTGTTGCTACCTCTAAAGCAACAGGATTCCATCCACTTATCCCAGTTATGAGCCTTGCCTAAAAATTTAAATGATGATGTCGAAACCTAGGAAGTCCAACTTTAATAGCAGCCTGATTGTGGAAGTTTGGGTTTAAAAACAGGAGCATCCAGGGGTTAACAATTCTGGAGACTGGGGTGCCTGGGTGGCTTAGTCGTTAAGCGTCTGCCTTCGGCTCAGGTCATGATCCCAGGGTCCTGGGATAGAGCCTTGCATCGGGCTCCCTGCTCAGTGGAGAGCCTGCTTTTCCCTCTCCCACTCCCCCTGCTTGTGTTCCCTCTCTCGCTGTCTCTCTCTCTCTGTCAAATAAATAAATAAATAAAATCTTTAAAAAACAAAAACAAAACAAAAACAATCCTGGAGACTACTGAGCCACTTTTCTCCTGCAAATTGTTTGATGCTGTGGGTCAATGGATAGTACAACAAAAGTGGGCATAACGTCTGTTGACTGCTCAGATGACACATTTCACATTCACAACCAGGCCATAATGGCTCATGATGAAATATTGGGAAAATGGCTTCTAGGAAAGAAAAAAATAGATGATATAGTTGATTCTCGTTATTTGTGGTAGTTACATGTTCTGTAAAGTTGCTCTGAACACTGAATTCTCCACTACTGAGCCACTGTTCCTAGGGAAATACAGAAGTAGTTTCCTGTAAGCGTCTGGTCACAACAGGTTTTTCAATCATTTAAAGACATCTCATTTAGGGCGCTTGGGTGGCTCAGTCGTGAAGTGTCTGCCTTGGGCTCAGGTCATGATCCCAGGGTCCTGGGATCGAGTCCCACATCGAGTCCCACATCGGGCTCCCAGCTCAGCGGGAAGCCTGCTTCTTCCTCTCACACTCCCCCTGCTTGTGTTCCCTCTCTCGCTGTGTCTCTCTCTGTCAAATAAATAAATAAAATCTTTAAAAAATAAAATAAAGACATCTCATTTAATATATATTGTTGATTCATTAGCATTGAACTCCTGGTTGGTAGTACTATAACTGATGCCTGACGGAAGCTTATCTAACACATGTATTTTCTCTAGAAGGCACATCACAGGTCTGTTTATTGGTTTGTTTGTTTTAAAAGAACAGCAGACAGCACTTTAGCACTAATGCTTGGGGACCATTTTAAAATAGTGAAATCATCAACAGAAAGCACAAAACTGCAAAAAATGTGGCAGTAAGTAGACAGTGAAAAGGACGGACACCTGCTTACAGTATGGGAACCAAAAGAAGAAGGTAGGGATGACCTTGTCCAACCCCAGCTGGAACCGTGCATGTCGGGAGACTGAAACTTTTCACTGCTCTACCGATGACCAAAAAAGTGGCCTGAGTATTGATTTTCAGCTCACAAAAAAATTTTTAGTGAACCAGCAAATTTGTAAATATGGAATCCATAAATAACGAGGATTGGCTGTATGTCTAAATTGCATAGAAATTCAAACCTACATATAAGTGTATTTAACAAGAATGCTATTACTAATATCGATTCATGTAAAATATGAGCTTAAAAGAATACTTGCTTATAAATATGGAGTATATGAAATCAATAAAATATTTATAGTTTGCATAAAAATAAGATCTTTCTGTACCATAACGTGTATTTTCACTGTGGTTTTAGAATCAACAAATAAACAGGAGTTACCACATAAAAAACCATGGCCGGCTGCAAATACTCTCAGGAGCTGGACAGTAATGAGTCTTACGCCTTCTATCGATGAACACAAATCATTTGGTCATGTCCTTACAATAATCCGCATATAACTATGACGGTCATAGAGAAAAGTAGTGTGTGCAACCTAGACAATGCGATCCTTCTTAATGTTTCACAGCTTACACTTAAAAAGTCTATCAGGGCACAATTACAATTACTGAGTCCATTGGCCGAGGAAGTACAAAGCTGCCAGGGCACTCACTCACTCTGTGACTTGAGAACTGATGGAAAGGTGGCCAAGACAGCACCATTGTAATCTGTTTAAGTAGATATCCATTCTTTCTAATTTTCTCAAACAATGGATAATTGTGGGAACTCAAACAAGGCACTGAGACTCATTATGACCGACTTGACAAGAAATAAAAGCTTGCCATCTTAACATCTAAGAGCAGTGATTAACAGCCTTAGCAATCTAATTGAAGGTTTCAAACTCAGTCTTTAACATCAGTGTTTTCTACTCTCATTTAAGTCATGTATATTTGCCAAACAATACTTTTAAATTTTAGGCATTTTATGCTATTAAAAATGCAGAGGTCAGCTCTTTTTCTCTGGCGTTTAGGAAAAGAAGAATCATCTATTAAAATAAATAATAAATTAAATTCCAGTAAGGGTAAGGTTTGTTCCGTGAAAAACAGAAGTCAAAATACATTACTTAAATCATATTTTCACTCAAGCTTTTTTTTTTTTTT
>NW_027736345.1:0-310 GCF_054177405.1 Leptonychotes weddellii | reverse complement strand
AGATTATGTCCCCTCATCATGTCCCCAGGCTACTTCTCTGCCCTGGGCAGAAACCAAGTCATCCTTTCTTCCTTCAAGGATCCTCAAGACTGAAACTGTCTTCCTTTTTCGAAACCTTCAGACTCTGCTTTGCTTTTATGGTCCTTTTCCTTCAAGATGGGCAGCAAAGTAGAAAACAGGTTTGTGGTCTTTCTTCCTTCCCAATGTTCCAAGATTCCTTCTTCAATCATTTTCTCTATGTCTCGAGAACTTTCCTTTAGCCATCATTTGTGGGTATGTCTGCTGGCAAAAGATTCCCTTAGTTTTCTTT
>NW_027736344.1:0-310 GCF_054177405.1 Leptonychotes weddellii | reverse complement strand
GTCACTGGGGCTTATCCCCTGCACCCCCAATGGGTGGTCTGCTCCCCCCAGAATCACCACACGGTGTCCTTTCAAGAGCCCCGGGCATCCCAGAGCTGCACCTGGTTCTTGCTGACTCTCTCAATTTTGGCTCAAGTTCCTATTACCTGTCCCTCCCCACCGCGGTTATCTGCACAAGCTCTCAATTGGAAAAATATTGTGTACCTACTAAATGCCATACAAACAAAAAGTCTCCAGAGGAGTGTGCCAGGAGCTAGCAGAGATTAAACAAAAGCCAACCATCAAGTACCAAATAAGTGTCCTCTTGGAG
>NW_027736343.1:0-310 GCF_054177405.1 Leptonychotes weddellii | reverse complement strand
TCAAATATATTTGTATCTGAAAAGACTATTTATATTTCTCACGTTCTTTTATGACTTTATGTGCTACTCCTTCTCTCTAACATACCTGCTCCCCTTTATTTAACTGATCCATTATTAATATTTATTCAAATACTAGTTTAGATTTTACCTCCTTCAGGGAGCTTTCCCTGATCACGTGAGACTTTTTTCTCTTAATTGTGTGCTCGTTATGCCATCTGTTCAGCCTCTTCTGGCATTTATTACATGATTGAAAATGTCTGCTTTTATTTCTCCCTCCTCAACCTGAAACATGATACCTGTCAGAAAGTAG
>NW_027736342.1:0-310 GCF_054177405.1 Leptonychotes weddellii | reverse complement strand
AAGATAGACTCTAAGATACTTGGAACAAAAAGCAACCTTAAAGATCAAAAGAGAACTATTTTTAAATTTAACAATTTGGAGGGGAGCCTGGGGGGCGGCTCAGACGGTTGAGCATTGGACTCTCGGTTTCTGCTCAGGTCATGATCTCAGGGTCATGAGATTGAGCCCCGCATGGGACTCTGAGCTCAAAGGGGTCTGACTGAGATTCCCTCTCCCTCTGCTCCTCCCCCACCCCCACTGCTCACGCTTGTGCTCTCTCTCAAATAAATAAAATCTTTAAAAAAAAAAAATAACCATTTGGAAACCTTTT
>NW_027736341.1:0-310 GCF_054177405.1 Leptonychotes weddellii | reverse complement strand
CCGCATCGGGCTCCCTGCTCCGCAGGAAGCCTGCTTCTCCCTCTCCCACTCCCCCTGCTTGTGTTCCCTCTCTCGCTGTGTCTCTCTCTGTCAAATAAATAAAATCTTTAAAAAAAAAAAAAAAAAGAAATTATTCAAACTAGCCAATCATAAGCCTGCTTACCCTGCCTTGCCTTTACCTTCCCTTAGAAACAACAATAAAGGTTCTTACCACATTTTCTTCTCTCTCTTTGCTTCTCAACTGACACTGGTGTTCCCCCCATGATATGTCCCCTCCTCTTGGATGTGTGAGTATAACAAACCATTTTTT
>NW_027736340.1:0-310 GCF_054177405.1 Leptonychotes weddellii | reverse complement strand
GAAAGAAAGAAAGAAAGAAAGAAAGAAAGAAAGAAAGAAAGAAAGAAAAAGAAAAAAGAAAAGAAAAGAAAAAAGCGTGAACACATGGAAGAAGCTGTGTCCAGTCATTAGCCACGTGGAAGAGGCATGAGATGGAGCAGATGTGGGGCAAGTCAGATGGCGGCAACCCCTCTCACCTCTTTCCCTCCTCCCAATCTCTTCTGCTCACCACTTTCCCGCACTTGCCTGCTGGAGAACCTTCCATGGCTCCCTATTTCTCATCAAAATCTTCTGGCTTTGAGGCCTTTACATCCTCCCACCCCTCGGGACT
>NW_027736339.1:0-310 GCF_054177405.1 Leptonychotes weddellii | reverse complement strand
TATATAAGTTTCTCTTTCTTTCTTATTTTGAGATCTAGTTTCTTTTAACAAGCAGACCAAAACACACCCAAGATTTAGTTTTTTGTTTTGTTTCTTCTGGTTTGTTTTTTGTTGTTGTTGTTGTTGTTAGTTTTTGTCTTTTCTCTCTCTTTCTTTTTTTCTTTTCTGGACATAATGACAAGACAGAGAAACTCACCCCAAAAGAAAGAACAGGAGGTAGTACTCACTGCCAGGGATATAATCAACACGGATATAAGTAAGATGTCAGAACTAGAATTTAAAACAATGATTATAAAGATACTAGCTGGGC
>NW_027736338.1:0-310 GCF_054177405.1 Leptonychotes weddellii | reverse complement strand
GGTCTGCACACACACCACAGGCTCTGGACTCAAAGTGATTGAATTGGTTTGAATTGTCCACCTTTTAACTGGCTTCCAACGTCCACTCTGGCAGGTCAACCTCTTTTCATTCAATTTCTTTACCTATCAAATTGGATTAATACGGGTGCCTACATCTCATGGTTTGTGTGAAGATAAAATAAAACTCATACACTTAGCATAGGGCCCACCACGTTCCAAGTAAAAAAGCAGGTGTTGTTACACATCAGAACGTTGGTGTGCACATAAGCACGTTGAAGTGATGTAACGGAACAGAGCGGAGGAGGCTTTC
>NW_027736337.1:0-310 GCF_054177405.1 Leptonychotes weddellii | reverse complement strand
TGGGCAATTTAAAAGTGTAGGGCCCATGCTTTGGGGGACTAAATGGGGACAGAGATTGGACTGTGCTTGCTGGACTGAAGGAGCTCAGAAAGTAGGAAATGGTCATTAGAGCAGGGTGCTGGGGTGGAGACTGCAAGTGGTATTAGTATTGACAAGGTCTACGGGATGGGCTGGGGATGGGAGTCTGAGGGGATACATGGCTGACAGCTGTCATCGACCACATCTGTGTTACAGAATTCGAGGAGTCTGAACAGAGGTGCCCACCCTGCTTGACCAGCCTGGCTCAGAAGTGTCTGATCTGGGAGTGCTG
>NW_027736336.1:0-310 GCF_054177405.1 Leptonychotes weddellii | reverse complement strand
CCGAAGGGGTACGTGCACCCCGATGTTTATAGCAGCAATGTCCACAATAGCCAAACTGTGGAAAGAGCCAAGATGTCCATCGACAGATGAATGGATAAAGAAGAGGTGGTATATATATACAATGGAATATTATGCAGCCATCAAAAGGAATGAGATCTTGCCATTTGCAACGACGTGGATGGAACTGGAGGGTATTATGCTGAGCGAAATAAGTCAAACATGTATTATATGTATTATAAAAGACATGTATTATATGACCTCACTGATACGAGGAATTCTTAATCTCAGGAAACAAACTGAGGGTTGCTGG
>NW_027736335.1:0-4814 GCF_054177405.1 Leptonychotes weddellii | reverse complement strand
TGGACTCTGAAAAACAAACTGAGGGTTCTAGAGGGGAGGGGGGTGGGAGGATGGGTTGGCCTGGTGGTGGGTATTGAGGAGGGCACGTTCTGCATGGAGCACTGGGTGTTGTGCACGAACAATGAATCATGGAACACTTCATCTAGAACTAATGATGTAATGTATGGGGATTAACATAAGAATAAAAAAAAAAGAAGAATAACTATATGAATATCAGATAGAGCAGACTTCAGAGCAAGAAAAGAATAGGGACAGAGTAGAACATTGTGTGATGATAAAAGGGTCACAGCAATCCTAAATATGTGTGCAACAAACAACAGAGCTACAGTTTCTTTAAAGACTAGACAGTGATTGCCATACAATTAATTCAGCAGCTACACTGCTGGGCATTTATCCCAGGGAAGTGAAAACCTATGTCCATACAGAAATCTGCATGTGAATTTCACAATGACTTTAAGACCTTTTGTTTTAAGGAACCTCTGCACCCGACTTTGGGCTTGAACTCATGACCCCAAGATGAAGAATCGCACGCTCTACCAACTTTGCCAGCCAGGCGCCCCCACAGTCATTATTTAAAATAGCCAAAAACTGGTAACAACCCGCTATCCTTCGGTGTGTGAGTGGTTAAACAAACCATGGTCCCTCCGTACCAGGAAGTACTGCTCAGTAATAAAAAGTAACAGAGACAACGGTGGCTGGACCTCAGGGGCATTATGCTGGGTGGAAAAAAGCCAATTTCAAAGTTCCTGCGCTGCGATTCTATTTACATAACATTCTCAAAATGACAAAATGTTAGAAACGGAGCTTTGAGATTGGCAGGGGTCAGAGATGCTGGGGAGGAGCTGGTGGGTGTGCCCTAGGGAGAGAGCACAGGGGAGCAGTTGCATATGTTGGCACACACGAGTCCGCACACGGGCTAAAACACAGCACCAGTGTTGCTTTTGGAGTCTGACACTGTGCCGTAGTTGTGCTGTGACCACAGGGGAAACCGGACGGCGGGCAGGACCAGACCTCTCGGGGTGATCTTTGCCACTTCCTAGATAACAGTAATTTGAGAACCGACAGCAAAGGAAACTGTATATCTAAGACCATAATCACTTAACCATAAATGGAAAGACGTCTGTGAAAACTATGTATGTAACAAGGGCGCCTGGGTGGCTCAGTGGATTAACCATCTGACTCTTGGTTTCAGCTCAGGTCATGAGCTCGGGGTCGTGGGATCACGTCGGGCTCCGTGCTCTGTGCTCAGTTAGCTTGAGCTTCTCTCTCCCTCTGCCCCCCACCCCCTGTGCGTGTGCACACACACTTTCCCTCTCTCTCAGATAAATAAATACATCTTTAAAATATGTATACGTAACTACCGAAATAAAAATGTTCATTTACGTACCACCTAAATTATCTTGTAAACTGTCAGTGGTGTAGGAACGGCTCTGTGAAGCCCCCTTATAGAGGCTATTCCTGGGGGGTGGGAGGTCACAAGGCCTCACTGGAAGGCTGTCGAGGAATCTTCATGCCAAGAGTCTATGCTGCTTCTCAGAATGTCAAGCACAGACCCTTGGCCCCTGGGGCAGCTCTAGGCCCGAAGCAGGTCCTTTAACAGGAAAGAGGAGGTGAGTGAGATGAGTCAGGTCTCCTAGGGTCTAGAGAAAGTAGAAGCGGCACCAGCTGGTGGTGATGAAGACGAAAACCTCGAGAAAGGAGTGACAGAGACAAAGGGAGGCACACAGAGCCCGGCGCACTGCGGACATTGCCTACAACCTTCCCAACACCTGCACGAGACACACGAAACACCCACAACCACGCAAAGGAAATCACGCTTCTATTAACAAGTCTATGGAAAGCCACAAAACAGGTGGTAGAGCTTGCTCCCAAACCCAGCTTCAAAGTCTACTCGGGTTTTCGCTTAGACCATCTGGACGTATATTTAGGGTTCTTTTATTTTGGTGCTAATAATCTTTCTCTTTTTTTAAGCCACCAAATTGGTTTTATTTTTGTCTTTGACAACATGCACAACAGTGGAATTGTACTCCTTGACTTGACGTGCTTAAGTAGGCACTAAAAATGTTTACATTGAGGAAAAGTCACACATTTAAGCAGTCCTCTGTAAATATAACCCCTTCTCCGTATGTTTTCCTACTTTGTTTCATACATAAATAGCAGTTTGCAAAGTTACAAATAAAACTATCAGCTCTTAGGGCCCCAAAGTATATATAGGTTCTGGAGCTCGACAGAATGTTCTCTCTGTGATTTTGTAACTCACACCATGCACTTCCCTCAGTCATGATCAGTCATGACTTATGATCGATCACAAATGGTTATTGAACTAGTTCTGCGTGTAACAGACCTTTCAATGCACTTGCTTAAAGATGCCATGTGTTCTGGGGCGCTGGGCGCTCAGTCGGTAGCCGTGCAACTCTTGGCCTCGGGGTCCTGAGTTTGAGCCCTACGTTGGGCACAGATTACTTAAAAAACAAAAAAAGGTCAAAATGGTCAATTGGCTACATTTTTAAAACAACAGCAGAGAAGGCTGCTATTTAAATATTACTTTATTGGGGCACCTGGGTGGCTCAGTCGGTGAAGCGTCTGCCTTCGGCTCAGGTCATGGTCCGGGGTCCCGGGATTGAGCCCTGCATCCCCTGCATCGGGCTCCCTGCTCAGCCGGGAAGCCTGCTTCTCCCTCCCCTTCTGCCCCAGCTTGTGCGTTCTCTCTCTCAAGTAAACAGATTTACTAGATTTAGAGAGAGAGGGAGAGAGAGCTAGTATTGAGCTCTCCCCCTCGTGCTCCTTCTACCAGGTGGGTCTGGGAAAACGAGGACCACAGGCTGGGTATGAGTAGTGGGGTCACTTTGAACGGAGCCCCTTGTTCTTGCATAGACAGTCTTAGGGTGCCTTCCCACTGTCCCCTGGTGGATGCCGTGCTTTTGACAGATGAGGGCAGTTACAGCTCAGACACCTTGAGTTTCCTGCCCAGTGTTTTAAAGCTCTGAAGTAAGAGAAATTTAAAGATAGAGGTTTTTTTTTTATAAAGATTTTATTTATTTATTTATTTTAGAGAGAGAGCGCGAGCGTGTGCAAGGAAGGCAGAGGGAAGGGAGAGAGAATCTCAAGCAGAGTCCCTGTTGAGCGAGGAGCCCAACGCGGGGCTCGATCCCACAACCTGAGCTGAAACCAAGAGTCGGACCCCAACTGAGTGAGCCACCCAGGCACCCCTAAAGACAGAGCTTTTAAAGTCAAGAATTTTAGCATTCCGATTTCTCGCTCAGTTTTCTTTCCTTTGCCAAAGGGATGTACGTGTTCTAAATACATCAGACGTCCGCTCCTTGGGGACATAGCGTCTAGACCTGCTGAATAAGCAGCTTTCCTGCTGGCCCAGCCTGACCCCAGGCTCTGCTGCGGCTCTTTCCCTACTTACTCCTCCAGACACCCTCGCCCCACCTCCCCACCCCACATCAGGTGCTCGGGTTTAACGAGGCCCCTGCTCATGAGTCATTGTTTGATCCTCCCGTGTCCAACTCATTACCTTGGACGGGCATGCCTTTTCCGACTTCCCAGACCTCCACACTCATGTGTCAGCACGAGCGAGAATGCACACAGATGCATTTGGGTTTCTTTTTAAATTGTGGTAAAATACAGGGGCGCCTGGGTGGCTCAGTTGGTTAAGCGACTGCCTTCGGCTCAGGTCATGATCCTGGAGTCCCGGGATCGAGTCCCACGTCGGGCTCCCTGCTCAGCGGGGGGTCTGCTTCTCCCTCTGACCCGCTTCCCTCTCGTGCTCTCTGTCTCTCATTCTCTCTCTCAAATAAATAAATAAAATCTTTAAAAAAAAAAATTGTGGTAAAATACACCTAAAAGTTACCGTTAGCGACATTAGTCCGTCCGCAGTGCCGCCATTTTCATCACCCCCACGCCCCGGCAGCCACCGCTGCCTGTGGCTATGCATTTGCCTGTTGTGACCCTTTCACGTAGATGGCGTCTTTCTGTCCGGGTGTCTCACCGAGCACGGCTGTTCCCAAGGTTCATCCCTGCCGTAGCAGGGGTCATGCGTTATGCCTTTTTAGGGCCGAGTACTGTTCCATTGTGTGTATCCACGTCTTACAAATAAGGAAGCCAAGAACGTTTGTTTACAGGTTTTTACGTGAGTCTGTTTGCAGTTCCCTCGGGCGTAAACCTGGAAGAGGAGTTGCTGGGTCACAGGATGACTCTGTTACTCTGACCCCGGTTATATTCCCACCAGCAGTGCACAGGGTCCCAGTTGCTCCACATTCTTACCTGCACTCGTCATCTTTCACTTTTTGATGTTAATGAAAGCTACCCTAATGGAGGTATACACACAGGTTTTGAGAGTTTGGGGGGGAGGGGCAGAGGGGGAGGCGGAGAGAGAATCCCAAGCAGGCTCCCTGCCCAGCACGGCTCGATCTCACAACCCTGAGATTGTGACCTGGGCCAAAATCAAGAGCTGGACGCTCAACTGACTGAGCCATCCAGGAGGCTACACACAGGTTTTTAAGTGAATTATTTATTATTTTTTTAAAGATTTTATTTATTTATTTGAGAGAGAGAGAATGAGAGAGAGCACATGAGCGGGGGGAGGGTCAGAGGGAGAAGCAGGCTCCCTGCGGAGCAGGGAGCCCGATGCGGGACCCGATCCCGGGACTCCAGGATCACGACCTGAGCCGAAGGCAGTCGCTTAACCAAATGAGCCACCCAGGCGCCCTTTAAGTGAATTATTTTAATTAAATAATTAGAGAGGGGCGCCTGGGTGGCTCAGTCGTTAAGCGTCTGCCTTTGGCTCAGGTCATGATCCTGGGGTCCTG
>NW_027736334.1:0-310 GCF_054177405.1 Leptonychotes weddellii | reverse complement strand
TTTTGCTTTTGGGAGGCACAAGATGCTGGGGCACCGCCTCCCCTCAGATGGCTGCTTTGGGATTCAGATGAGTCCCTGTGGGGTACTTGGGTGGCTCAGTCGACTGGGCGTCTGCCTTCGGCTCAGGTCACGATCTCAGGGTCCTGGGATCGAGCCCCGCATCGGGCTCCCTGCTCAGTGGGGAGCCTGCTTCTCCCTCTCCCTTTGCCCCTCCTCCTGCTGATGCTCTCTGTCTCTCAAATAAATAAATAAAAAATATTTTTAAAAGAGAGAGAGGTGAATCCCTGTGAACTTGCCTCCTGACAGTGTG
>NW_027736333.1:0-310 GCF_054177405.1 Leptonychotes weddellii | reverse complement strand
ATTGGGCTCCATACTGTGTGTGAAGTCTACTTAAAAAAAGTGCTACTTTCAAGAAAAAATAAAAATCTCTTTTCTGATAGGAAATTATGCAAAAACATGTTGTAGACATTAAATCATTAACTCATGTTAGTTGCTGGAGGATTTCTACAGAAAGTGACTTTTTGTTATGGTATTCATAACATATAGGCTTAAATCATATGTCTGTCTCCAAAATAAAATAATGAGACTAATATTTATATATGGACCATGAACTAGCTCTATGAAAGGAATGTTCTAAAGATGAAGGAGTAGAGAGCATGTTAGAAATGGT
>NW_027736332.1:0-310 GCF_054177405.1 Leptonychotes weddellii | reverse complement strand
TCCTGAGAGGAGACGAAATCCAGGTCTCCTACTCTTCCGCCATCTTGCTCCGCCCCCAAGGAAATCATTTTTAAATACAAAATATTTTAAATACTCAGATACAAAGAGAGAGCAATATAATAAAAAGCCATATGCCCATAATCCAGATTTAACATGTGATATTTTTATTTTATTATTTTATTTTTATTTATTTTTATTTAAAGATTTTATTATTCATGAGAGACAGGGAAAGAGAGAGAGAGACAGGTAAGAGGCAGAGGGAGAAGCAGGCTCTCTGCTGAGCAGGGAGCCGGATACGGGACTTGATCCT
>NW_027736331.1:0-310 GCF_054177405.1 Leptonychotes weddellii | reverse complement strand
TTAGTCATTTGACAGAGACACAGTGAGAGAGCGAACACAAGCAGGGGGAGTGGGAGAAGGAGAAGAAGGCTTCCCGTGGAGCAGGGAGCCTGATGCGGGGCTCGATCCCAGGACCCTGCCCCATGACCTGAGCCAAAGGCAGACGCTTAACAACTGAGCCACCCAGGCACCCCATTTTTATATCTGTGAAGAAATGTCTGTTCAAGTCTTGTGCCCGTTTTTTTTTTTTTAATTGGATTCTTGTACTTTTTCCTGTATTCTGGACATTAATTCCTCATTAGATAGAAGATTTGCAAATAGTTTCTCCCAT
>NW_027736330.1:0-310 GCF_054177405.1 Leptonychotes weddellii | reverse complement strand
AGCCTACTATCCAACAGCTGTGCTACAGTGCTGCTCTCCTTCTACCCACATGGACGCGCTGAGTAGTTGTGTCACCCCCACTGCCTCTTCCTATGCACACTGCAACTACTTCCAGAATCCTCCAATGCAATCCTCCTATCCAGTTGAATTTCTGCCTTCTAATTGGCCTTGCAGTGCTACTGATGAAAATAAAAAGACAGAAGTAAACCTAGAGGCTGTTTTTCAGATAGTAGATGAGTTGCATTCCTCCCCTAAATTGGAGATGGTGAAGGTGGAGCCTGTTGAGAATCAGTGCCCAACATCTCAGTCT
>NW_027736329.1:0-310 GCF_054177405.1 Leptonychotes weddellii | reverse complement strand
AGATTATGTCCCCTCATCATGTCCCCAGGCTACTTCTCTGCCCTGGGCAGAAACCAAGTCATCCTTTCTTCCTTCAAGGATCCTCAAGACTGAAACTGTCTTCCTTTTTCAAAACCTTCAGACTCTGCTTTGCTTTTATGGTCCTTTTCCTTCAAGATGGGCAGCAAAGTAGAAAACAGGTTTGTGGTCTTTCTTCCTTCCCAATGTTCCAAGATTCCTTCTTCAATCATTTTCTCTATGTCTCGAGAACTTTCCTTTAGCCATCATTTGTGGGTATGTCTGCTGGCAAAAGATTCCCTTAGTTTTCTTT
>NW_027736328.1:0-310 GCF_054177405.1 Leptonychotes weddellii | reverse complement strand
TCTGCATTCCGAAAGATGAAGGGACCTTTATGGAAAAGTTAGGCACCCATCACCGTCAGAACTGACCAAGGAAGAGAGCCGCACTTCTTAACATTTTGGGGTCATAGACCACCCCCCCGAGAATCTGAGGCAAGTGTTGGCCCTTCCCTCCAGGAAGAAGCATGCACACACACACACACGTGTTTGCACACGGTTGTACATACTTCCACACTCTTCAGTCCATCTGTGGACTCGAGATTCAGTAGGCTTTCTCTCTGGAGATGCTGGGGAAATATATTCATGATAAACATAGTTCCTGACCGTGTCTGCC
>NW_027736327.1:0-310 GCF_054177405.1 Leptonychotes weddellii | reverse complement strand
AAGATAGACTCTAAGATACTTGGAACAAAAAGCAACCTTAAAGATCAAAAGAGAACTATTTTTAAATTTAACAATTTGGAGGGGAGCCTGGGGGGCGGCTCAGACGGTTGGGCATTGGACTCTCGGTTTCTGCTCAGGTCATGATCTCAGGGTCATGAGATTGAGCCCCGCATGGGACTCTGAGCTCAAAGGGGTCTGACTGAGATTCCCTCTCCCTCTGCTCCTCCCCCACCCCCACTGCTCACGCTTGTGCTCTCTCTCAAATAAATAAAATCTTTAAAAAAAAAAAATAACCATTTGGAAACCTTTT
>NW_027736326.1:0-310 GCF_054177405.1 Leptonychotes weddellii | reverse complement strand
TTTGAAATATGCCCATAATTTTAGTGGCGGTACATTCAAAGGGTGTATCATTGCAAATATAGAACCCTATCGCATATGTAACATAAGTGAATTTGAGAGAGGAGGAATAAGTAACTACATTTTATTGTTCAGATGAGACACCTAAGGCTCACATAAAGTTGAGCTGCCCCTCATTGGTAAAACAGGACATCTGATGCTGATTTTTGTCAGTCAGATTAGAGTCAGGGCACAAAACCACTCTGTAATTTTAATGGAAAAAAATAATATAATATAGCCCTAAGTAGAAATAGGTCATTAATTTTTAAAAGAT
>NW_027736325.1:0-310 GCF_054177405.1 Leptonychotes weddellii | reverse complement strand
TCTTATGGTTTTTGGTGCTATTGTAAATGAAATCAATTCTCTAATTTCTCTTTCTACAGTTACATTGTTAGTGTATAAGAAAGCAACTGATTTCTGTGCATTGATTTTGTATCCTGCCACATTACTGATTTGCTGTATGAGTTCTAGTAATTTGGGGGTGGAGCCTTTTGGGTTTTCCACAAAGTATCATGACATCTGTGAAAAGAGAGAGTTTGACTTCTTCTTTGCCCATTTGAATACTTTTTTTGTTGTCTGATTGTTGTGGTTAGGACTTCTAGTACTATGTTGAACAATAGTGGAGAGAGTGGGC
>NW_027736324.1:0-4815 GCF_054177405.1 Leptonychotes weddellii | reverse complement strand
TGATTTCTAGGTATTGAGCTGTTATGTATTTTTGATATAACACCATTACCAGATATGTGTTTTGAAAATATTTTCTCCCAGTCTGTTATTTGTTTTTATATTCTCTCAACTGTGTTTTGAGAAGCAAAAGTCTTTAATTCTGAAAACATCCAAATTTTATCAATTTTTATGGATTGTGCATTTTGTGTTTTACCTAAGACATCTTTGTCTAATCCAAAGTGACCAAGTCTTCCTTGTGTTTTCCCTAACAAGTTTTAGAGCTGTAGGTTTTGCATTTAGATGTGTGATCAATTCTGAAATAATTTTTGTATATGATGTGATGTGTGTATCATGTGAGTACATCATTAGGGCTGATTTTTTTATATACATATTCCAGCATCAGTTAATGCAAAGAATATTCTGAGCTGATTTGCATTTCCACCTTTATGAAAATCAATTAGCCATATATGTGTGGATCTATTTCTAGTTTCTGTTATTTTTCCTTCATGTATGGGTCTTTCTTTTGCCAACACTGTCCTGATTACCATAGCTCGATCTCAAGGCTTGAAATCAATAGTATGAATTCCTCAACTTTGTTCTTCCAAGAAATTTATTTAGCTCTTCTAGATTCTTTCTTTTGAAATATGAATTTTAGAATGAGCTTCTTCATTTCCATTAAAAATCCTATGAGATTTGATTGGGATTACACTAAATCTATAGATCAGTCTAATATCTTAACAACATTCAATCTTCCAGTCTATGAACACTATCGCTCCAGTTATTTAGGTCTTAGACTTTTTTCTTCTGTGTTTTGTAGTTGTTAACATACAGGTCTTGCACATACAAATACTTATGTTTAGATTTCCATTTCTGTGAAGGTAGATAGATGTACTTTTCCCTGTTCATCTCACTTAAGCACAACTCAACACCTTGAACATTATATATAAAACAAACATATGAAGGCTCTGAAAGACAGAGAGAAGGATGAGGAGAAACTAGGGAGCTTGGGACCAAGGAACAAAATGGTGGTGAGTTCCTTAGGTTTTCTTTTTGATTTACATATCCCAGATACTGAAGAAGCCAGCAAACCAGAAATACCAATGGGCACAGACCGGAGGAAAAACAAAAAGCCCAAAGAAAGCTGGCTCTTTCTTAAGGACCAGGAGAGAGACAACACAGCAAGACAGCAACTACTGCACTCCAGCCAAACATCATGGGGGTGGGAAATGGGGACCCACTTCCAGTCACAGCAACAAAAGTAGTGTGACAAGGGGGAAGAGAAGACACAAATTATCAAAATCAGGAATCAGAAGACATCAATACAGCCCTCACAGACACCTGGATGCTATTAAGGGAATACTACAAACAACTCTACACACATAAATGTGACAACTCGAATAAAATGGACACACTTCTTGAAAAGGCACATTACAAAACATGAAAAATATATTTTAATAGCCCTATAATTAATCAGGAAGTGGAGGTCATAATTTTAAAACTCCTAACAAAATCTCTAGGCTGAGATGGTTTCACTGGAGAATTCTACCAAATGTTTAAAAAATAATGCACAGTAATTCTCTACCATCTCTTCAAGAAAGTGCAAGAAACACTTCCTAATTCATTTTATGAAACTAGAATTCCCCTGATACCAAAACTAGACCAGCACAGCTTGAAAAGGGAAAACTATAGACTGCTATGCTCACAAATACAGACGCAAATATTCTTAACAAATAAATTTCTGCAATATACAAAAAGAACTACAGGCAATAGCCAAGTTGGATTTATTCCAGCAATGCAAAGCTTTTCAATATTTGAAAATAAATCACATCATTCCACCATAATAATAGGCTACAGAAGAAAAATCACATGGCCATCTCAACTGATGCAAACACACACCCGCACAAAGGATTAGCAAAAAGTTCAAAGTATGTTTATAAAGTCTCTCAGGGAACTAGGCATATAGAAGCATTTCAATTTGGTTAAAAACAACACCAACTTATAGCTAACATCATACTTAAAGGTGAAAAATTGAAAGCTTTCCCGCTAAGATTTCCCTTCCAAAGACTTTCAACTTAGTACTGGAAGCTCCAGCCAGCACAATGAGGTAGGAAAAGCAAATAAACAGCATACAGACTGGAATGGAAGAAAACAGGACATGGTTGTCTATGTAGACATCAAAAATAATGTTCGCAAAAAAGATTTTAAATTTTACTGGAATGGTTTACTAACTTAACATTAAGTGAAATGAGAAGAACATTTTCTTATGTGTGTATGCATATACACATGTGTTAATTTTACCTCTGTTAAAAATATATTAAAACACTAAAAAAATGTATATGACAAAATATATATCATGTTTGCCTTGTAGTGAAGGGATCACTGGTAAATATTTTTCCTCTTCTTGACATTTTCTGGTACTAATTTTTTTTTTTTACAACTAGAAAAAAAGTTTTAAAATGCATGAGTATGCCAGTCACCATTTTCTGTTTTTAATTCCTAACTTTGTTTTCTTTGGTATCCTCATCAGATCATAAGTATCTTTATCACAGTTGTGCTAAGCAATAGAAGGATAAGACCAATGTAGAAACAGTAACTAATCACCTAGAAGCATTTATTACAACAAACATATTATGGATATCAGTCATTTTAATATGTCCTGGGAAATAAAAATAAATGAGATATGGAAACTGCCCTTGAGGAGTTCACTGTATATTAGGGAAATAAATACTCGTTACAAGCCAGACAATAATTTAGTTTTGGAGTAATAAAGTTTTAAGCAAAGTGCTAAGCAAAGTTGAGGAGAGAGACATACATTCTAAATGCAAAGATTGGAGATTTCAAAAAGGAGAAACTGAGGAAACTATACTTTTATACATAACCAGTATTTGGTAGGAGATCATCTGATGATTATGGTGAGCAACGGGGACCGTATCTAACATTAAGCGCTGATCATGACATAGACACTATTTGCTTTAAGCATACATTATCTCATTTAATTTTCACAATGGCTTTATGGAGTAGAGATTATTATTATTTAGGTTTTACATAGAACGAAGCTAAAATTTAGAAACACTAAGCAAGCTGTCCTAGGTCATATAGCTTGTACATAGTTGTGCAAGGATTCAGATCAAATCTGAAAGATTCTAGAGGCGATATCTTCACTGTTATACAATTGGTGTGTGCAAACATACAGACAAGTACTCACAGAAATCACTACTGAGATATCAATCAATTAGATCCAGGCATTAACCATAAATAAACTAGAACCCCATTTAACAACCCATGAAGACCCAGATATGGTCACTTTACCTGGTAAATCTTGTCTCCCTGTACCCAAACAGCCGAAATACAGGAAATTTGAGGTATAGCACACAACAAAAATTTCATACTGTAAGCTCACTAATATTTTAAAGTGGTTCTTCTATGTGTGTTCGCAAATTCTACTGTCTCCCTCTATCAAGTTAAGACTCTCCACAAAAATGAAATCTGTTCTGAGACTGAGGATCTTCAGAAATCAGGTCCAGCATTTACTAGCTGAAGCTAATCCAGAGCGCCTACTTCTGAATTTTCTCCAAATCGAGTCATCAATCAATACTGAAAGATGTTGAAGCCTTGTTTAAAAAAGGGACTGATAATTGGATACTAAGTTCAAGGGTTACGTCCAGGATATTAGATATTTATACAAATAGGCATTTAATTCGATATGCCTCATTTTCTTTTAAACCACAAATTCTCAGATCTTCACTTTGTGCTCAGTCAGTCATACAAAGTTGTATCTGTTTTACAGAGAAATGCTGGATCAGAAGTCTGTTGAGCTGAGCCGCTCCTAAAATAGATCCCTCACTTATTCCCTTTGCTGTCAGTGTTATCTCCTAAACTGATGTGTGAAATTCTTGAGGGAAGTCTCAGGCTCTGTTATGCGCTGTACCTTTGCTGCCTATAAATGAACTGGGCTCTTTGCTCTATTTCAGCTTTTACCTATTCTCACTCTTCCTTCCTCAGGCTGCTAAGAGTTGGGGCCCCAGAACATTTATTCTAGTATACTTTCATTTGATTTTCAGGGGAAAAAAATGACCCAGTAACTTTCTAGACTTCAAGTTGAGTAGGAAATGGCTTAGGTTTCCATCACTCCCCACTCTGTGAGTTATGCTTTTCCTGCTGATGGGATCATGACTCACCAGTATTAGGCACAGCTATTCCCAAAGGCAGTCTTGTTATAAATAGGCTACTGGCTATGTGAAATTGGAAAGATTTTTGAAAATATTTGCCAAAAAAGAGTAAACAGAAATAAGCAAAGCTTAGAAACTGTAAAATGAAAGGAAAACACAAAAGGCCTTTCTTTTCACTTAAATGGATGGCTTTTTCTTGCTGCTGGGATGGGCTCTACAGCCATGCTTCTCTGCCCCATGGGAGTCATCCGCACACTTATTCCACAGTTAGGGCAGAAGACCAGGCTCTGGCACTAACCAACGGCATTGTTAACCCAGTAATTCTCAAAATGCTTTAGGATTACTGGGATCTTTTAAAAATACTCCAGTGTTCATCCTGAGCCTCTCTGGGCCTCCATACTGAAGTGGTAATGGGCCTATAAGAGGGTTAGTATCAAAAATGCATCAGGCCAGGAAGTTCATGTAAATAAGCAGATTTTTTCAAAGCCTCAGAAATGTATATTTTCTCTCATTTTTCTGTAAACATGCAGCTTCAGCTACCTTTTCTTTCTTTTCTTTCAGGTGTAGAATTTAGTGATTCATCACTTACATACAACACTCGGTGCTCATCACAAGTGCCCTCCTTATATCCCTCACCCATTTAGTCCACCCCTCTGCCTACCTCCCC
>NW_027736323.1:0-310 GCF_054177405.1 Leptonychotes weddellii | reverse complement strand
GTCACTGGGGCTTATCCCCTGCACCCCCAATGGGTGGTCTGCTCCCCCCAGAATCACCACACGGTGTCCTTTCAAGAGCCCGGGGCATCCCAGAGCTGCACCTGGTTCTTACTGACTCTCTCAATTTTGGCTCAAGTTCCTATTACCTGTCCCTCCCCACCGCGGTTATCTGCACAAGCTCTCAATTGGAAAAATATTGTGTACCTACTAAATGCCATACAAACAAAAAGTCTCCAGAGGAGTGTGCCAGGAGCTAGCAGAGATTAAACAAAAGCCAACCATCAAGTACCAAATAAGTGTCCTCTTGGAG
>NW_027736322.1:0-310 GCF_054177405.1 Leptonychotes weddellii | reverse complement strand
GGCTCCTGTGCAGGTGCCTCACCAGTTAGATATCATTAGACTATAGTGTACAAAATATGGAAATAATTTAGGAGCAGTAACTCTTGGGTGGAAACAGACATGAAAGTGGTAGAAACAATGGTAAGAGACATGAAGTGACTTGTCAGCCATCACTCCTGTTGCTTACTAAAATTTCTAGGAATACAACATCTTGGTCACTTGATATCCAGCAAAATGCAGATGTAATGAGGGGTACCCAAATGTGGCCCCATGGAAGGAGTATTTGAATTCTTTGAGTCTGAATACATTCTCAATCCCAAAGACCAGAACT
>NW_027736321.1:0-310 GCF_054177405.1 Leptonychotes weddellii | reverse complement strand
GCTCTGTGCTGAGCTTGGACCCCGCTTGGGAATCTCTCCCTCTCCCCCTGCCCATCCCCGTACTCCCCTCCCTCTCTCTCTGATTCTCTTTAAAAAAAAAATTTCATATTGGAAATCTGGAGGAAATGACACCTTTACAAGGAATATTTGAACATTTTTCTGGAGGCCGTCACAAGAAAATTAGAGGACGCCTGATTCCAACTCTGACTGAAGAGACATCAAGCTCGAGGGCAAGCAGTCAGATCTGACAGGACCTGGCTCAGTGACCCGCTTCTTGGTTTTGCATGTTGTCCAATCAGATAGGACTTGC
>NW_027736320.1:0-310 GCF_054177405.1 Leptonychotes weddellii | reverse complement strand
TGTCTGCAAGAGCTGCTGCTCCTACCAGAAGCGGGAGAAGGTGTGGATCTGCTGTGTCTGCCAGCAAGCCAGGTGAGTGGCCAAGTGGACTTAAGGTGTCCGCTGGTGGCATGGTCTTCCTTTAGCCAGGTAGGAGCAGCAGATGTTGACTGGTCAGCACAGAGGACTGACCACAGTAAAGAGATTGCCAAGGTGTACAAAAAACCATGTGACCTTTACAAAGAGAACGAAGGAGGGCTGTGCTTCTTGTCTGGTCTCATCCTTTCATTCATTCAGGCATGTGCTGGATTCTTGGGAATTATGCTGGGTG
>NW_027736319.1:0-310 GCF_054177405.1 Leptonychotes weddellii | reverse complement strand
CAGATTTTTTTTTTTAAAGCAAGAGCTCTGGACTGCCTGGCTGGCTCAGTCAGTGGAGTATCTGACTTTTGATCTCAGGTGTGAATTCAAGCCCCAAGGCATGGAGTCTACTTAAAAAAAAAAAAAAAAAAAGCAGGAGCCCCTGTAAACAAAATAATTCTTTCTAATTTTATATTTCTTTGTATACTCTGTAGTACTTGCTATGATAACCTCTACATAGTTATTAATCACTAAGGATTGGCTGACTGACAGGTTCTGCTTTGGCTAAATAAGGTGTTCTGAGTTCTTTTCCCACATTACCTACTGATTT
>NW_027736318.1:0-310 GCF_054177405.1 Leptonychotes weddellii | reverse complement strand
GGGTCACTCGGTACCATTCCCTCCCCGTCGGCGCCCCGCGCAGAACCCACCTCGGAAGCGGAACCAAAAACTTACGCAACGGCTCTACGCGGAGCTGTTCGTAGACCAGCACTAAAGCTCTTTCAGGGAAAACGTGGGGGCCCTAAAAAGGGCCTTTTTAGCAAGTGACAGGGATCCAGACCACTTGTCTTCAGCCCCCGAAGCCGTAGAGGGTGCGGCCCTGGCGCTTGAGCGCGTAGACCACGTCCATGGCCGTGACCGTCTTGCGCTTGGCGTGCTCCGTGTAGGTGACGGCGTCCCGGATCACGTT
>NW_027736317.1:0-310 GCF_054177405.1 Leptonychotes weddellii | reverse complement strand
ATTGGGCTCCATACTGTGTGTGAAGTCTACTTAAAAAAAGTGCTACTTTCAAGAAAAAATAAAAATCTCTTTTCTGATAGGAAATTATGCAAAAACATGTTGTAGACATTGAATCATTAACTCATGTTAGTTGCTGGAGGATTTCTACAGAAAGTGACTTTTTGTTATGGTATTCATAACATATAGGCTTAAATCATATGTCTGTCTCCAAAATAAAATAATGAGACTAATATTTATATATGGACCATGAACTAGCTCTATGAAAGGAATGTTCTAAAGATGAAGGAGTAGAGAGCATGTTAGAAATGGT
>NW_027736316.1:0-310 GCF_054177405.1 Leptonychotes weddellii | reverse complement strand
TGGGCAATTTAAAAGTGTAGGGCCCATGCTTTGGGGGACTAAATGGGGACAGAGATTGGACTGCGTTTGCTGGACTGAAGGAGCTCAGAAAGTAGGAAATGGTCATTAGAACAGGGTGCTGGGGTGGAGACTGCAAGTGGTATTAGTATTGACAAGGTCTACGGGATGGGCTGGGGATGGGAGTCTGAGGGGATACATGGCTGACAGCTGTCATCGACCACATCTGTGTTACAGAATTCGAGGAGTCTGAACAGAGGTGCCCACCCTGCTTGACCAGCCTGGCTCAGAAGTGTCTGATCTGGGAGTGCTG
>NW_027736315.1:0-310 GCF_054177405.1 Leptonychotes weddellii | reverse complement strand
TTTGGCTCAGGTCATGATCCGAGGGTCCTGGGATTGAGTCCCGCATCGGGCTCCTTGTTCAGCAGGGAGCCTGCTTCTCCCTCTGCCTGCCACTCCCCCTGCTTGTGCTCCCTCTCTTCAACAAATAAATAAATAAAATCTTTAAAAAAAATAAATAAAATGTCCAGACCTTTGAGATCATTAAATTAAAAAAAAAAAAGACCCTTTTTTACCTAAAGCTTTGTGGCTCACTGTCTTCACACACAGATGGTTCCCTCTGCATGGAATCCTTGCTCCCCAAGGCAAGCTCCTTCTGAGGGCCACCTCCTCC
>NW_027736314.1:0-4815 GCF_054177405.1 Leptonychotes weddellii | reverse complement strand
GAAGTGTCTGTTCATGTCTTCTGCCCATTTTTTTGACTCGATTATTT
This sequence comes from Leptonychotes weddellii, assembly GCF_054177405.1. NCBI lineage: Eukaryota > Metazoa > Chordata > Mammalia > Carnivora > Phocidae > Leptonychotes > Leptonychotes weddellii. The sequence continues at coordinate 4,768 of NW_027736314.1, read as the reverse complement.
GTTTTTTGGGTGTTGAGTTTGAGAAGTTCTTTATAGATCTTAGATACCAGCCCTTTACCTGTAGTGTCATTTGCAAATATCTTCTCCCATTCTGTGGGTTGTCTCTTTGTTTTGTTGACTGTTTCCTTTGCTGTGCAGAAGCTTTTTACCTTGATGAAGTCCCAAAAGTTCATTTTTGCTTTTGTTTCACTAGCCTTTGGAGATGCATGGAGCACTGGGTGTTATACGAAAACAATGAATCGTGGATCACTACATCAAAAACCAATGATGTATTGTATGGTGGCTAACATTACATAATAAAATAAAATTTTTTAAAAATTCTGAATTAAAAAAAGAAGTCAGGACAGTTCTTGCTTGGGACAGGGACAGGCAGTGACAGCAAGGGACACAAAACGGACTTCTAAGATGCTAATGAGATTCTGTCTCTTGATCATGTTGATGGTTGTATGGGTGTGCTCACTTTATGGAAGTACATCAAGTGGTAGTACATTTATGATTGGCACCCTTTGCTCTATATTTGTTATACTCCAATGAAACATACTCTTTACCAATCCAGACCTTGACCTAGAGGACAGGCAAGGATTCAGCATTCATACACATCAAGTCCTCTCTCTACATGCTCCACCTTGACTGTACAGACCAACACCCTTCTAGTGGAAACACCTGGGTCTCTAAACTTATGCAGAACATCAGAGGCACCCCATGTGTGTCTGTAGGAGTTGAGGTGAGCTCAAGTGGTCTGACCCCCAGACAGATTGAGAGATGAAGGCTGATGCTACTTTTCCACAGAGACATGGCTCAGGTCACAATGCCTCTGAATGTCCAGCTCGCCAGGACTGCTCTGGTTCCTTTGTAGACCAGGGCTCTTCCTTTGTGGAATAACCCCCAATAGGTCTCCAACTGACAAGCACACCTTCCTCTTCACTTTATCTCAGACAAGGAGTCTACAGACTTCAGAGGATAGGAATCAGCTTTTTTTGCTCCCTGCTACATCCTAAATGGCCAGCACAGTGCCTGATACATAGCAGCCTGGCCAATAAATATCTGTGGTAGGAATGTATGAACACATGAACAAAGAGAACTACTTCATCTGTGTACCAGGACCTGGTTACTAGAAAGGCACGATCTAGATCAAGGATGACAATGGAAAGAAACAAAACAATAAAAACATATGCAAAGGTCTTTCTGAGGTAGGAAGAAATTTTTAAACCATCAACCCTGTCATATAAAGAAAAATCACACAATTTATCTCACACTAGTACACACAGCAGTATTTTATCTTTACTATGGATAACACTTTAATATTCTCCTTCACTGAAAATGACATAGGTCTTATTCAAGTAGGCTGGTCAAAGGTTGAAGACCAGATCCAGAGTCACAGTAAGATCAGCTGGCCCAGATGTTAGAAGTGATGCCTCAGCCTAACGAAAGTTCTGGACACCAACCAGCCAACCAAGCCCACTGAAGTCACAGAGGAATCAACATATCCAAGGAGCATAAAAAGACATGGAAACTACCCAACCATCCCTTAACGATGGGGCTATGGAAAGACCCCAAAAAGCCACACAAATCTGTTCAATTATTATCAGTTAACTATTTTCTCCCTCCTGGCAATGGTTTTATCAATTTCAGGTACCATTAATCAGAGGAAATTCAGCAACATGGGGTAAAGCAAAGTCTGAGAGTTGGTTCAGTGGGCTTCAGAACAAGGAGTACCACCATGTCTTGATGATCCTCAAAATTCTTTGTTTATTACATACTCTTAGCACCACTTAAGTTTCAATACCCATTTCTCTGTAAACTAAAGCCAATGTCAGAGTCAACTTCCTTCAGTTCATCTGTGCACAAAATATATCAATTTCGCTAGAGAAGATGCAAAGTTAGCCCATCATTGGCTGGGTTCAGGCCCCTCTGGAGACATGAAGATTTGCTGAGATGACACCCTAGGAGTGTATCTTGTAAAAGGCCTCACATCAGTTTCACTGGGTTCATGTACACAAGTGTCCCTAGAAGCTAGTCAAGAGTCAAATGTTATTCTGCTCCAAGAGCACCTCCTAAGAATGCCTACTGCTGAGACTATGCAGACACACATACTGGAGAGCAAGACCTTTCTTTCTATCGGTATCAATGGTAGCCCTATTAGCCAAAGGGGAAAACACTGCACCCATAAAAATCTCCTACTACACAAAATGCTTATTTTGTCTAAAATGTTATTATTCATTGGATCTTATCATGTCGACTATTTAGGATGAATTAATAGTTCTCCAGGATTTCTCTGGAAATACAGTCTGAAAATAACCTGCATCAAAATTATCCAGACTGCTTATTTAAAATGCAGCTTCCAGGGTGTCACCTTCGACCTACTGAAGACTGCTCTGGACTCGGAGGCTGAAATCTACAGTTTTGTTTTATTTTGTTTTAAGATTTTATTTATTCATTTGAGAGAGAGAGCACAAGCAGGGGGAGCGGCAGAGGGAGAAGATGACTCCCCGCTGAGCAGGGAGCCTGATGCAGGGCTTGATCCCAGGACCCTGGGATCATAATCTGAGCCAAAGGCAGTAGCTTAACTGACTGAGCCACCCAGGCGCCCCGAGATCTACAGTTTAAAGAAGCCCACTAGTGATGTTACAAGATTATGAAGCTTAGTATGAAAAGCACCGCTCTAGCACCTCACTCGGGGCATTTTCTCTTTTTGCCTTGGCCTGGCCTTTGTTAGAACTGAGAATGATTCCATGTCAACGGTGGGACAGAAAACAGAGCTAAAAGAGAAGAGTGGAGGCTTATACTCACTGCATATTTGTTTTCTCTCTGTTTTATCTGTGTGAAGATTGCCTGGCATGCCTGCACTAAGTTCTACTTCCCTGCTCCAATCACAGACACCGACGGACTTTGCATAAATGCCTGCTCACCCAGCATGTAATTATGCTGGGGAATGTTGATGGTGCCCTCGTAGTGGGGACATGTTGCAGATCACACAGGAACAGTTTGCAAATTCTTACAAATAGTTGTATAATATGTCCTTCCTTCCTTCCTTTCCCCAGTATGCCAAATTTAAAAGGAAGTCCATTTTAAAGGATCAAGGGAGAGAGTCTCCTGAGGGACATATTTGTATAGCATCCTAAGAAAAGCAGCCCCATCAAGTTACTGTGGATTTTAGTGGTTACCTTCCAGAAGAATCTCCAATAACTCACATCACTGGTTTGTCAATGCATCTTCCCTCCTTCCCAAGAAGAAACCGTTATCTCATCTCTGTCAAAGGGACACTAAGAGGACCCAGATGGAGGGGCTATGAAATGCACCCACACTACTCAGCACTCGACATGGCGCTGAAGGAATTGCATTCATGTCCATCTCTCCCCCTAAAATGTGACCCTTGAGGGTGGTAATCTTGGTTCTCATCTTTAGCCTCTAAGCCTGGCATCCAGTTGGTTCTCAGCAGTGATGGCAGGAGAAGGGAATGGGGAGGAGGGCAAGGAACAACTCATTCAAACCACTCTCATTTTTGAAATAAATACTTCATAAACCATCACTCCATCCAGAAACTCCACGGCGCCTTTATTTTTAAAGAGCAGTGGGAATTGCAGGAGCTCTATAGCCCAGGACACTGGACCACAGAGCGAAGGAGAAGCTCACAGGCCCCAGACCTTAGAGGAAGAAGGACTTACTGAAGGGGGAGGCAAAGAGCGGGATGGACACTTTCCCATCAGAGGAGGCTGCTAAGGCTGGCAGAGAGGCAGAACAACAGAACAGGCCATCCTTCCACGTCCTTGGCCCATCTGCGGATCTCATTTGTCACAGGTGACTCATTCTCCTGCCTCCAAAATAGGTGTTAAGCTGAAAATGGGCAAAGTGTGCTTTTTAAATAAACTAGGAGAGAGCCTGCTGCTTAACAGAATCTTAGGGCAAACACGTCTAATGGAAACACATCAGGGTCCTTCCCACTTCCAGACTTTGGGACTTGCTCCTCCCACTTGCTGCCTGGAACACAAGCACCTCCTCTCCTCACCTGGCTCACTCCTGTCATCCGCCAGCTCTCAGCTCCAACGGCCTTCCCCGGGAGCATCCCCTGGGCAGGAGAGTTCATCAGCGCCTTCCCCTTCCCTTTACATAGTCTCAAGGCGGCTGTATCTCTACCTTGTAGCACTTTTGTCTACTGTACCTACACGCTTATTTTGTGATTGTTTATCTATTTGCTACAGAGTAAACCCCAGGAGGATACAAACCTCTCCGTCTTCACGCAGCACCCAGCAAAGGCCTGGTACAGACCTGGCATTTGGAGAACACTTTTGCACCAACAAACCATCATGCCCTGCATTAGCTATTTTTTATTGTTTGGGTTTTCCTAAACCACAGTCAACCGGCTCTGCCTTTAGTGAATTATAGGTCCTCTGATAGCCTGTCATGATCTGGAGCTGAAGAGCTAGACCTGAGGAGAGAAGGAAGAAAGGCCTGGCCAACCCTACCAGTATTTTCCTGTTGGTTTTATTTTATTTTTTTTTTAAGATTTTATTTATTTATTTGACAGAGAGAGAAATAGCGAGAGCAGGAACACAAGCAGGGGGAGCGGGAGAGGGAGAAGCAGGCTTCCTGCCGAGCAGGGAGCCCGATGTGGGACTCGATCCCAGGACCCTGGGATCATGACCTGAGCTGAAGGCAGACGCTTAACGACTGAGCCATCCAGGTGCCCTTCCTGTTGGTTTTAAAGCCAAACCAGGATCTTGGGGACTCCTGAACTCCAACAAGCAACATTTGCTAAACCCTGAAGGAA
>NW_027736313.1:0-310 GCF_054177405.1 Leptonychotes weddellii | reverse complement strand
AGTATAGTATAGTACTTGGATTCGTAGGGGATCAGGAAGATTAAATGAAATAATAGAGAAAGTGCAGTGACCAACATACAAAAAAGTTCTAAATAAATTTTATCTATGTGATTTTTTTTTTTACATAAATACATTTGTCTTCATCTTGAAGGAAAAAAGGAAGTGGTTGAATGGTGTGGTGACGGAAGTGCTGGCTGGCATCTGAAAGGCCTCGCTCTGGGCGTCAGCACTAGGCAAGTCATCTAACCACTCTAGAGCCAATTTCCTGTAGAAGACAAAAATGTTGGACTAAACCATCTTAGAGCTAGCT
>NW_027736312.1:0-310 GCF_054177405.1 Leptonychotes weddellii | reverse complement strand
TTCAAAAAACTTAAAAATCCACCCACTAGGTTGCTGTGTAAGAGAGGACCCTATAATGTATTCAAACCTTATGTAGATGATTTCTTGATTTTCTGTGCAACTTCTTTCCAATTGAGCCAATGAATTAGGCTGGCTTATTCTGATTCACAGCAGTAAATGGCACCTGCCTTTTGGTTTCATTTGTTTGACTGGAGTTTTTATGGTGACACAAGAAAATGGCTTCAGAATAAAAGTCTCTTAATGAATATTTTTTTCTTTTTGACTTTTCAAACAATGGGACATTGTACTTCTTAACTTACTCTACCTGTAT
>NW_027736311.1:0-310 GCF_054177405.1 Leptonychotes weddellii | reverse complement strand
TACAAATCCTATGGACAGTCATTCCAATCCTAGGTATTTACACAATACATCTACAGAATGATCAGCATGTGGATGTGTGTAATAGCTTTATTATTATGCCCCAATTATGACTGCCCCAAACTGGAAGTGACACAAAAGTCCAGTGACAGATGAATGTATAAACAAACACGAAACACTTGAAATCCTACCCAGCAATAAAGATGTCATGAAGTATTGGTGCGTGTGGGAATATGGATGAATTTGTTTTTTTAAAGATTTTATTTCTTTATTTGATAGAGCGAGAGAGTACAAGCAGGGGGGGCGGCAGAGG
>NW_027736310.1:0-310 GCF_054177405.1 Leptonychotes weddellii | reverse complement strand
GGTCTGCACACACACCACAGGCTCTGGACTCAAAGTGATTGAATTGGTTTGAATTGTCCACCTTTTAACTGGCTTCCAACGTCCACTCTGGCAGGTCAACCTCTTTTCATTCAATTTCTTTACCTATCAAATTGGATTAATACGGGTGCCTACATCTCATGGTTTGTGTGAAGATAAAATAAAACTCATACAGTTAGCATAGGGCCCACCACGTTCCAAGTAAAAAAGCAGGTGTTGTTACACATCAGAACGTTGGTGTGCACATAAGCACGTTGAAGTGATGTAACGGAACAGAGCGGAGGAGGCTTTC
>NW_027736309.1:0-310 GCF_054177405.1 Leptonychotes weddellii | reverse complement strand
TAAATAAATAAATAAATATGACTCAGTTCTGGGTCCTCTTCTTGGTTTTATTTTTGGGGGGGGCGGGGAGGGAGGATGATCCATTTTCTTCTTTAAAAGCTGTAGTTATCATACATATGCTGACAAATTCTTGATATTTAACATATTTCTGGCCCAAACTTCTCTGAGCTCCAGCCAGGTTCCTTATTCTGAAGTCCCCACTTGACATTCCCACTTGAATGTATGTAAAAAAACATGTCTGAAGCTGAATTTATGATCTTCATTCTCAAGCCTGGGTCTTTTCCAGCATCCTAATGTCAGTGAGTTACCC
>NW_027736308.1:0-310 GCF_054177405.1 Leptonychotes weddellii | reverse complement strand
AGTTTTGCAGAAGCTTTTATTAAATGTAAGGGGAAAGATTATCCAAAACTCCCTACTGATCAGGGGAGAATATCCATTCCTGAAATCAGGTGTACTTTCTTTGAGAGGCTCTACAATAGCAAACCTCACAAAGGCAACCAGAACTCTGAATTGTTTACTCTCTACACCTCAGATCCCTACAGTGTAGTAGAGGTGACAGCTGATGGTGACCGTTGTGGAAGCTGAGACTGATAAAATATGTGTTCACTCAGATTATTTTCCTGTTAAGACCTCCAGCTGCTATATTGGCAATACTTTATATTGGGCTGGT
>NW_027736307.1:0-310 GCF_054177405.1 Leptonychotes weddellii | reverse complement strand
GGCAAAAACTAAAGTCAACAAATTAGACACCATATACGAACACCTAGCACAGCGCTTAAAAATTAATAGGCATTCAGGAGTTCTTCGTCAGATCGAGTCTTTACTTTTCTTCCTTCCTGGTTAAAAAAACAGCAAAAACAACCAGAAAGTAAACATTCAAAGAGAAAAGAAACCATCAAGACAAAAAATCTTCAGAAATGGCTGCTACTGTAAGGAAGCTGAATTGGAAAGGAAGGGCAGAGGCTGACCTTTGTTTTGATTTCATCTGTGCATGCACCAGTAATTTAGAAGCCGTGTGAGGCTGATGCGC
>NW_027736306.1:0-310 GCF_054177405.1 Leptonychotes weddellii | reverse complement strand
TTCATATCAATGAGATCATATGATACATGTCTTTCTCTGTTTGACTTATTTCACTCAACATAATACCCTCCAGTTCTGAAAGCCAAACTTTTAAGATGTCATACTCTCCAGTGGTGCTACCTTCACCACCATCACCAATCAAAGTACCCATTGTCATGATCCAGTAATGGGCCCATGACCAATGCTGATCCTATGAGTGACATACCTTGGAATTTGCTGGAAATGTTGAGAAAGAGGAACGTTTTTTCCTTACTGACTATTCAACTGTAGGATGTAGACTGAGATCTGTTTATGGGCATCTTTCTATTAC
>NW_027736305.1:0-310 GCF_054177405.1 Leptonychotes weddellii | reverse complement strand
TTTTTTTTAAAGATTTTATTTATTTATTTGAGAGAGAGAATGAGATAGAGAGAGAGAGCATGAGACGGGGGAGGGTCAGAGGGAGAAGCAGACTCCCTGCTGAGCAGGGAGCCCGATGCGGGACTCGATCCCGGGACTCCAGGATCGTGACCTGAGCCGAAGGCAGTCGCTTAACCAACTGAGCCACCCAGGCGCCCCAGCATTTAATTTTAAGTTGAATCACAAAGGCATTGACCTAAGGCTCCATAAATTCTCTTCAACTGGTAACAGTTTTAGTCTCAGAATGGTGATTAAAACATTCTTATAAGCA
>NW_027736304.1:0-310 GCF_054177405.1 Leptonychotes weddellii | reverse complement strand
TAGCTCTTTTTTTGAAAACTTGGGTGGCTCTAAAAAGAGCCTTTGGTCTTTGGCTTATCAGTGTTTTATTTACTTTTGGCTTTGTGGCTTTCAGTTTTCTTTGGTAAGAGAACGGCCTGGATGTTGGGCAGAACGCCGCCCTGGGCGATGGTGACTTTGCCCAACAGCTTGTTCAGCTCCTCGTCGTTGCGGATGGCCAGCTGGAGGTGGCGGGGGATGATGCGCGTCTTCTTGTTGTCTCGGGCCGCGTTCCCCGCCAGCTCCAGGATTTCCGCCGTCAGGTACTCCAGCACCGCGGCCATGTACACCG
>NW_027736303.1:0-4816 GCF_054177405.1 Leptonychotes weddellii | reverse complement strand
TCCACAACCTCTCCAACATTTGTTATTTCTTGCCTTGTCAAGTTTTGCCATTCTAACTGGTGTAAGGTGGTATCTCAATGTGGTTTTGATTTGAATTTTCCTGATGGCTAATGATGTTGAACACTCTTTCACGTGTCTGTTAGCCATTTGTATGTCTTCTTTTGAGAAGTGTCTGTTCATGTCTTCTGCCCATTTTTTTGACTTGATTATTTGTTTTTTGGGTGTTGAGTTTGAGAGGTCTTTGTAGATCTTGGATACCAGCCCTTTATCTGTAGTGTCATTTGCAAATATCTTCTCCCATTCCGTGGGTTGCCCCTTTGTTTTGTTGACTGTTTCCTTTGCTGTGCAGAAGCTTTTTACGTTGATGAAGTCCCAAAAGCTTATTTTTGCTTTTGTTTCCCTTGCCTTTGGAGATGTGTTTTGAAAGAAATTTTTGTGGCCAATGTCGAAAAGGTTACTGCCTATGTCTTCCTATAGGTTTTTGATGGATTCCTGTCTCACATTGAGGTCTTTCATCCATTTAGAGTTTATCTTTGTGTATGGTCTAAGAGAATGGTCAAGTTTCTTTCTTCTGTATATAGCTGTCCAAATTTCCCAGCACCATTTATTGAAGAGACAGTACTGGAAGTCCTAGGAACAGCAATCAGACAACAAAAAGAAATAAAAGGTATTCACATTGGCAAAGAAGAAGTCAAATTCTGTCTCTTCACAGATGACATGATACTTTATGCAGAAAACCCAAAGACTCCACCCCCAAATTACTAGAACTCATACAGCAATTCAGTAATGTGGCAGGATACAAAATCAATGCACAGAAATCAGTTGCTTTCTTATACACTAACAATATAACTGTAGAAAGAGAAATTAGAGAATCCATTCCATTTACAATAGTACCAAAAACCTTAAGATACCTTGGAATAAACCCAACCAAAGAGGTAAAGATCTATACTTTAGGAACTACAGAACACTTATGAATGAAATTGAAGAAGACACAAAAAGATGGAAAAACATTCCATGCTCATGAATCAGAAGAATAAACATTGTTAAAATGTCTATGCTACCCAGAGCAATCTACACTTTCAACGCCATCCTGATCAAAATACCAATGGCATTTTTCAATTTAGGATTGCTGGAACAAGCAACCCTAAAATTTGTATGGAACCAGAAAAGACCCCAAAATGTCAAGGAAATGTTGAAAAAGAAAAACAAAGCTGGGAGCATCATGTTGCCTGATTTCAAACTATATTACAAAGCTGTGATCACCAAAACAGCATGGTACTGACACAAAAACAGACACATAGATCAATGGAACAGAATAGAGAGCCCAGATATGGACCCTCAGCTCTATGGTCAACTAAACTTCGACAAAGTGGGGCGCCTGGGTAGCTCAATTGGTTAAGCCGCTACCTTCAGCTCAGGTCATGATTCCAGAGTCCTGGGATCGAGTCCTCCATCGGGCTCCTTGCTCTGCGGGGAGCCTGCTTCTCCCTCTGCCTGCCGCTTCCCCCACTTGTGATCTCTCTCTCTCTCATTATCTCTCTCTCTGTGTCAAATAAATAAATAAAATCTTTAAAAAAATAAAATAAAATAAACTTCAACAAAGCGGGAAAAAATATCCAATGGAAAAAAAAAGACAAGATGAAAATTTTTAATGAGTTTTGACGTTTGGAATTTGATAATTACAAAACTGAGTGCCATTTTCAGGGCAGTTAATGAGTAAATGTATTAGTTCGTGATTTATATTATTCTTTTTTAATTGAAGCATAGTTGTCATACAATTTTACATAGTTTTAGAAGTACAACACAGTAATTCAACATTTCTATACATAGCAAAGTAATCACAATGATAAAGCTGGCTATGGTCTGCCACCATATAAAATTGTTACATATTATTAACTATATTCCCTATGCTTTACATTGTATTCCTGTGTCTTATTTATTGTATAACTGAAAGTATGTACCTTTTGAATCCTTTCCCAATTTTGTTCACTCCCCACTCCCCTCTAGCAACCACCAGATTGTTCTCTCTATATGTCTGTTTCTGTTTTGTTTTGTTTTTGTAGATTCCACATATAAATGAAATCATATGGTATTTGTCTCTAATTTATTTTACTTAGCATAATACCCCCTAAGTCCATCTACATTGTCACAAATAACAAGTTGTCATTCTTTTTTATTGCTAAATAATATTCCATTGTGAATGTGTATGCACATGCATATGCCATCTTTTTTCCATTTATCAAGAAACACGTTGCTTCCATATTTTTGCTGTTGTACAGTACTGCATTGAACATAAAGGATATATCTTTTTTAATTAATGTTTTCATTTTCTTCAATTAAATACCCAGAAGTAGAATTGGTAGATTGTATAGCAGTTCTTTTTTTAATTTTTTGAGGCACCCACAAGCTTTATTCCATAGTGGCTGCACCATTCTGCATTGTCACCAACAATGCAAGAGGTTCCCTTTTTTCACATCCTCACCAAGATTTGTTATTTCTTGCTTTTTTGATAAGAGCCATTCTAACAGATGTGAGGTGACCTCTCATTATGGTTTTGATTTGCATTTCCTTGAAGATTAGTGACATTAAAGCATCTTTTCATGGTCTTTTGGCCATTTGAATGTCTTCTTTGGAATGATGTCTGTTTAGGTGTTCTACCCATTTCTTTAAATTGGATTGTTTGGTTTTTTGATACTGAGTTGTGTGATATTTTTATGTATTTTGGATATTAACCCCATGTAAATTATATTATTTGCAAATATATTCTCCCATTTAGTAGGTTCCATATCCATTTTGTTGGTGGTTTCCTTTGCTGTGCAAAAGCTTTCTAGTTTGATGTAGTCAGATTTGTCTATTTTTGCTTTTGTTGCCTTTGCCTGCAGAGACAGATTCAAAAAGTATTGTTCAGACCAATGTCCATGAGCTTACTGCCTGTTTCCTTCCAGGGGTTTTATGGTTTCTGGTCTCACATTGAAGTCTTTAATCTATTTCAAATGTATTTTTGTACATGGTATAAGAAAATTGTCCAATCTCATTTCTATTGCATGCAGCTATCCAGTTTTCCCAGCACTATTTATTGAAGAAACGATCTTTTTCCCATTGTATGTTCTTGCCTCCTTTGTCAAAGATTAACTGGCCATGTAAACATGGGTTTAATGTCGGGCTCTCTATTCTGTTCCATTAATCTGTATGTCTATTTTCATGCCAGTTCCTACTGTTTCAATTACTATAACTTTTGTATATCTTTAAGTCTGGGGCTGTGATTCAGATTTGTTCTTTTTCAAGATTTCTTTGGCTATTTGGAGTCTTTTGTGATTCCATATAAATTTCAGGATTATTTGTTTTAGTTATGTGACAAATGGCACTGGTATTTCTGATAGGGATTGCATTGAATCTGTAGATTGCTCTGGGTAGTATGGACCTTTTAACAATATTCTTCCAATCCATGGGCATGGGATATTTTTCCATTTGTATGTGTCTTCAGTTTCTTTCATAAATGTTTTATAGTTTTAATGTATAGGTCTTTTACTCCTTGGTTAAATTTATTCCTAGATACTTTATTCTTTTCGATGCAATTGTAAATGAGATTGTTTTCATAATTTTTCTTCATGCTACTGCATTATTTGCACATAGAAATGCAACAGATTCTGTACACTAATTTTGTATTCTACAACTTTATTGCATTCATTTATTAGTTCTAATAGTTTTGGGGTGAAGTCTTTAGGGGTTTCTATGTATTGTATCATGTCCTCTGCAAAGAGTGATAGTTTTACTTCTTCCTCACAAATTTGGATGCCTTTTATTTCTTGTCTGATTGCTGTGCTTAGGACTTCCAGCACTATGTTGAATAATAATGGAAATAATTGGCATCTTTATCTTATTCCTGATATTAGAGAAAAAGCTTTCAGCTTTTCATTTAGTATGATGTTAGCTATGGATTTGTCATATATGGTCTTTTTATGTTGAGGTATGTTTCATCTATATCTATTTTGTTGAGAATTTTTATCATGAATGAATGTTGTATTGTGTCAAATGCTTTTTCTGCATCTGTTGAGATGATCATATGATTTTTATTCTTTTTGTTAATGTGGTACATCATATTGATTAATTTGTGGATTTTGAAATTAATCCTACTTGATCATGGTGTATGGTCCTTTTAATGTATTTTTGAATTCAGTTTGCTGTATTTTGTAGAGGATTTTTGCAACAGTATTAATCAAGGATACTGGCCTGTATTTTGTGTGTGTGTGCATGTGTGTGCAAGCATGTGGTCTTCTAGTCTGATTTTGGTATCAGGGCAATGCTGGCCTTCTAGAATTTTGTAAGTGTCCTTTCTATCCCAGTTTTTTTTGAAATAATTAGAGAAAGCTTTAACTATTCTTTAAATATTTGATAGAATTTATCTGTGAAGCTGTCTGGTCCTGGAGTTTTATTTGCTGGGAGTTATTTGATTTCTGATTCAATTTCATTACCAGTGATTGGTCTATTGGGGATTTTCTATTTCTTCTTGATTCAATCTGGGAAGACTGCATGTTTGTAGTAATTTGTCCATTTCTTCTAGGTTCCCATTTGTTGGCATATTATCTAATTATTTATAGTAGTCCCTTATAATCCATTGTATTTCTATGGTATCTGCTGTAATTTCTCCTCTTTCATTTCTGATTTTATTTATTTGGGCTCTCTTTTTCTTGATTAGTCTAGCTAAAAGTTTATCAAGTTTGTTTGTATTTTCAAATAACCAGCTATTCATTTCATTGATCTTTTCTGTTGTTTTTCTTTTTTAGTTTCTATTTCATTATTTTCACTCCAATCTTTA
>NW_027736302.1:0-14202 GCF_054177405.1 Leptonychotes weddellii | reverse complement strand
CCGCCCCCCCCCCCCCCATATAGGGTGACTTCTTAGGACAGGTAAAGAACAGGTGTGAATTGCATTGTACAGGGGCAGACTACTGGGACAGTCACAGATGGAGACCTTGTGAGTGTCAGAGTCACTGGGGAAGTATGGAATGTGTCTGCCATTAGAGGTAGAGCACCAAGAGCAGCTTGCTTCCCTTGCCCAGGTTTCCTCATACTATCCCATCTGGCCCTTCTCTGGTCCTGTCCCCAAGCTCCTGTTTGGGCTTCTTTAATTGTAAGCTTGGGAACCACTATTCCAGAGCTGGAGTTTGTGGACTCCCCTGGGGGTTATCAGCTTCACCCTCCTTGCTCAGGTTCAGTGTTATGTACCTGCATTGGCAGTGGGAGACAGAGACAATCTGGGCTAAAGGCAGCTTGTGGAACGTGGATTGGTATCTGTGGGTGGGCTGGGATGCACAGTTGCTGGTTCTGTGTCCACTACCATCTCATCTCTTTGATAAGTCTCCTTTCTTTCCACTTTTGCTGCGAAGAGGCTGTTGTCTGTTTGAGTCTTACTGTTTGAGCTAGAGAACCACAGGAGGGCTGATGGTGACAAGGGCTTTGATAGCCTGGTTGAGAGGTGTCTGAGGGGCTGAGGAAGGACAGAGTTGGAAGGTTACTCTTTCTCTCCTCTGACCCAGTAAGTACAAACTCAGGGAAGGACAATGTAATTATTTTGTTATTAGAAATTTCTCCACAGGATATCTGCTGAATTTTTTTCTTCCAGGGATCCCACTCAAAGGTGAGTGAGTGTCTTTTCAATATCACCTCCTTACCTCTTTCTTGCAGTTTCTGTTACTGATTATAGGTCATTCCTCCATTCCTTTTTGTTTATCAGCATTATATTTTCCTCTTATTGTCTGTTGCCTTATTGTTTGTATTGCCTTTTTTGGGGGGGGAGGATAAAGGGCTCGAGCATATTCTTTCTAGTATTATGCTCTCTGATCTTTCTTCTAGTCCTCTCCCTTTGATCTCTTATTCTATCCCTCTGTCTGGATTAGGGGACTCAGTGATCGACTCTTGGGTTAAAGAGTGATCCAAAGCAGAATGGCAACAGATGAGTGGAAAGAGGTGCAGGTGAAAGAGAAGCCTACGGGCTGATATAGGACATAGAGTTAACTTGTCCCCAAAATTATACTGTAGAGACAAAGTGGCTCATTTTCTGGTGTCATTTTGAGGGAAAAATGAAGCCATTAACTAATTAACTAATTAACATTAATTAACTTCATCCATGAATTAAATGAAGTTAGAGAGCAGGAACTGAGTATGTAAGATGCTAGAGTAGTTTCTTGAGTTGTTTGCATATTATAATCATTCAACAACATTTCTGAGAACATACTCTGTGCCAGTACTGTTCTAGGACATGGGGATCCCCACATGAGCAAAAGTGGCCTCAGAAATATATGTTCTACCTGGGAAAGCAGAAAACTAATCCATGCAAATTAAATGTAGAATGCCTGATGGTGAGTGTTCTGAGAAGCACAAGGGTAGGGAAGAAACTCCAAATAGTTGTTGGGTAAAGCCTGGTTGAGTAGGTGAGGAGAAAGTGAGGGAACAGTGTTGAGTTTATCTGGGAAGAGCCTTCCATGAGGAAGTTAGAGCATGTACCAATTCCTCCTGAAATGCAGGGAGGCCAGTGACACCAAAGTAGAGGAAATTCCAGGGAAATCAGAAGAAAAGGAGGTTTGGGTGATGATGGAGGGCTAGCTAGATGAGTCTTCCTTTACTCTTGAAGAATTTTTTTCTTTTATTTTACAGAAAAAAACTTCACTCTATTATGTACAAATAGATTAAAGTAGGAGCAAGGACAGAAGGGGAAGGCAAGTCCAGTTAAGGCCCATTGTCATCATCCAAGGGAGCAGTGATGACAGTGTATCCGGCTGGGACCTGCAGGAGTGAGATGTGGCCAGGAGTGAATACATTCTTCAGGAAGAGCCTGCAGGGGTTCTGATGTTGGGATGTGTGTGAGAAGAGAGGAGTCAAGGATACACCATGTGTTGTTCTGGGCAACTGACGGACTTGCCATTAATTGAACCAGGAAGAGAGGAGAACTGTTGTTTCCACAGGAGAGACCAAGTGCTCTGTCTGGTCCATTTAGATAGAAAAAGCCCATTAGATGTAAAAGTGGTGGTGTTGAGTGTAAGTTTATATAAAAATCTGAGTTCAGAGGAGTTTTCCAAGAAGGGAGGGAAATGTCATTTTCCACCTGTGTAGTATTGTATTATAAGAGTTGGGAGGAAGGAAAAGTGTGGAATGCATCTCTTTGTAGGTGCATGTGGCTGAGTGCCTGTGCACACTGTTGGTAAGGCTCATTGTCAGCACGGGAGGAAGAACTTTTTTAAAAAAGATTTTATTTATTTGACAGAGAGAGAGAGCGAGAGAAGGAACCCAAGCAGGGGGAGTGGGAGAGGGAGAAAGAGGCTTCCCACGGAGCAAGGGAGCCCGATGCAGGGCTCGATCCCAGGACTCCGGGATCATGACCCGAGCCAAAGGCAGACACTTAAAGACTGAGCCACCCAGGCGCCCCAGGAGAAAGAACTTCTGATGTGGTTTGGGGGACCTGGTGTTTTCTGTTGATTGACTCAATCTGGGGCTGATATATTCAAGATGGTATTTGAAGACTATAGGAACAATGATTTTACTTCTGTAGAACAACCCTTCCCAACATCACACCTGGGTGTTGGTGGTGGCAAGGATACCTGGCCACAAGTCAGGACATAGTCCTTTCTGTAGGGACACAGCTCATACAGCCTACTTTCCTAGTGGTGAATCTATGCAGGTCCATTCTAGTTTAGAAAATTACCCTGAGTCTTTACACAGAAAGTATATCCCGTGGGGTTGCCTCATTTCCTCTTTGTAGGGAGGTAAGGTAGACATGAATACATCCCACACAAACATCTGCTATATGCTGCTATCTATCATGCATTTGTGGAAAAACTCTTAACTATTCTTTTTTTATTTTTATTTTTTTAGCTCTCACTACCATGTTTTTATTTTTTTAATTTTATTTTATTATGTTACGTTAGTCACCATAAAATACATCATTAGTTTTTGATGTTGTGATCCATGATTCATTGTTTTTGGGTAACACTCAGTGCTCCATGCACAGAAAACTCTTATCTTTTAAAAATACCTGAGATATTTCTTACTAAATCACTCAGAAGAAGGAATCTGGCAGTGAAGTATTATGTTCAGGTCAGGAACAAGCGCTCTGGGAAACAAACTGAGGGTTGTGGAAAGGAAGGTGAGTGGAGGGATGGGGTAAGTGGGTGATGGGTATTAAGGCAGGCACGTGATGTGATGAGCACTGGGTGTTATACGCAAATAAGGAATCATTTTACATTATATCAAAAACTAATGATGTACTATATGTTGTCTAATTGAATTTAAATAATAATAATAAAGAACAGGGGCTTCTGCAGTTAAAGGAAGAGTCTTTCTGCTTCCAGGAAATGAAATTTTGTTATATTGCACTTCATCGTGTATTATTTTATTCAGTCAACACACATGTACTGAGCTTATACTATGACCTAGGAAAACATTCTAGGATCTGCCAACGTCACTGTGAATAATAAATGGTGCTTATGTTCCAGTGGGATGAGACAGACCATAAAATAGAGAAATGTGATGAACACTGGGTGCTATACTCAACTATGAATAGTTGAACACTACATCAATAACTAATGATGTATTATATGTTGGCTAATTGAACATCATAAAAAAATAAAAAGCAATGTAGAGAAAAAGTAGAGAAATGTAAGCAATATGTGTTAAATTGTGTAAGTGATATGGGGAAAAAAACAAGAGTAGGGAAGGCTTGAGAGTGTAAGACCTTTTTGGTCTTAATATGACCTTCACAGAAGGCCACTCTATAGAGGTAAGCATTTGAGTAAAGATCTGAAGCAGGTGAAAGATAGAAGTCTGAAGAAAGAGCATTCCAAAGAGAAGAAAATGCAAAATCCCAAAGGTGAGAGTTTATCTATTTTTTCTAAGGAAATTCAAGAAATCATAGTGAGCAAAGTAGGCATGATAGGAGATGAGGTCAGAGGTCCTGGTGTGCGTGTTTTTGTGTGTGTTTGTGTGTGTGTGTGTGTGTGTGCGTGTGATATATGTAAGGCCTTGTCACTGCAAGAATTTCAATTTTGAGTAATTTTGGTAGACATGGACATACTATCAGCAAGAGAGTTGCATCATGTGACATATTTTAACATATTTTAGTAATCCATCTGAGAAAGTGGCTTGGAGCAGGAGAGTTGCAATGGGAGTGATAGGAATCAATTGGATTCTGAGTATTCTAAATGTAAAGCCAAGAAGCTTTCCTGATGGTTTAGATCTAGGGAACTCTAAAACATAGAAAAATTTAAGATGATTCCAAGATATTAGGCCTGAGGAAATAAAGAAATCTCAAGTCTCCATTAACTTCCCTATTGTTAACACATATAAATTATCTTTTGGACATGAAATGGTCCAAGGCTTTTGGAGATAGTTTTTAGTTTGTGTAATCCCAGATGAAAAGAATCATGTCATACAGGGAAAAACCAATAGTTTCCTGCCAAAAATTATTGTCCATTAATCTTGTGACACATAAAATAATTCAGTTCCTATTATTTCTGATATGGATACATAAAAATATAGATATGTGGCCCAGTTCTATAATCTAGCAAAGATCCTATAATCCATGTCATGGGAATATGAAAGAGCACCCTATGTATGTCTTGAAGCACAAGTTTTTGAGCTTTGATGAGTTACAAAAGATACAACTGACTGAAGAAGTCAGAGATAAAGACTTGTCACTCAGTCTCAGAATTTCTCTGTTCATGTTCTCCGGTGATTGTGAACAAGTGAGCCAAGGGGATATGGTTGAACCGATCATCTATAGATGACTTCATCCTCTTGGGCATTTTTCTCATAGCCAGACTAATCTTGTCCTCTTCTCTGTGGTTATGGTGGTTTTCACAGTGACCCTCTGTGGGAAGGTTCTCCTCCTCTTCCTCATCTACATAGATCCTCAGCTTCACAAACCTATGTACTTCTTCCTCAGTCAGCTCTCCCTCATGGACCTCATGTTAGTCTGTAACATCATGCCAAAGATGGCAGTCAACTTGCTCTCTGGCAGGAAGTCCATCTCCTTTGTGGGTTGTGGCATACAAATTGGCTTTTTTGTCTCTCTTGTGGGATCTGAGGGGCTCTTGCTGGGATTCATGTCTTATGACCGCTATGTGGCCATTAGCCACCCACTTCACTATCCTGCCCTCATGAGTCAGAGGGTCTGCCTCCAGATTGGGGGAGTTCCTGGGCCTTTGGGTTACTAGATGGAATTATCCAGATGGTGGCAGCCATGAGCTTACCTTACTGTGGCTCAAGAAACGTGGATCACTTCTTCTGTGCGGTGCCAGGTTTATTAAAACTGGCCTGTACAGACATATCTTTTTTGAAACTCTACTCTTTGCTTGCTGTGTCTTCATGTTGTTTCTTCCCTTCTCCATCATTGTGGCCTCCTATGCTCACACCCTGAGGGCTGTGCTCCACATGCACTCTGCTCAGGCTCGTAAAAAATCCCTGGCCACCACTTCCTCCCATCTGACAGCTGTCTTCCTCTTCTACAGGGCAGCCATGTTCATCTACCTGAGGCCTCGGCACTACCAGGTCCCTAGCCATGACAAGGTGGTCTCTATCTTCTACACTGTCCTTACTCTTATGCTCAACCCCCTCATTTACAGCTTGAGAAACCAGGAGGTGATGGGGGCCCTAAGAAAGGGGCTGGAAAATTGCAGGATTGGCTGCCAGCACTGAAGCAATAGCATCTGGTGCTTGGTGATTCCACCTCTTGGTTGCATAACATTGGTAAATCACTCACTTTTGTGAGTGTCTGTTTCTGCATCAATAAAAGAGAATCATGACATCTGCCCAGCTTCACAGGTCTCAGTACATGTAAATCTAAAGTCTCATGAAGAAGCAATGCATTGATATTGTCATTATTAATTTTTAAATTTTGAATTAAATCTACCTATTTCTTAATTGTTCTTTGTTAAAGCTATGTTTTATTGAGTGTTTTAAATGCTGGGCACTCTTCTTTTCCCTTCTCATACCTTCTATATTATTAAATTGATGATTAAGCCTAACAAATATGGACAGTTTAAGTGGAAATTTCCTAGATGTCAGAAAATGAATCTCTACAGTTCTTTATGGTTGGTTCCTAACTTGCTCCCATGCTGCATTAAAGGATTTATAAAGCTTCCTTTAGGAAATATAAATATATCCTTATAGTTTAGAAATTACTTTCATATTTTCTATAAAGAAACAAAATAGATGAACATAGGGGAAGGAAGGGGAAATAAAAAAGATAAAAACAAAGAGGGAGGCAAATCATGAAAGACTCAACTATAGGAAACAAATGGAGGGTGGCTGGAGGGGAAGAGGGTGAGGGGATGGGGTAATTGGGTGATGGGCATTAAGGAGAGCATTAATGAGCACTGGGTGTTATATGCAAGTGATGAATCAATAAATTCTACCCCTGAAACTAATAATACACTATATGTTAACAAAATTGAACTTGAGTAAAAATTTTAAAAAATTGAAAATCCAAAAAAACCCAAAATTACCTGTATATTTCTAGCATGTGACTCTGTGCCTTATAAATAGCAATTGCTCAATAAACCTCATTGAATGAATGTAAGAAGAAAATATCAAATGAGATAATATGCATGAAAGCATTTTTAAAAGCACACTTCACATGCCAAGTGTGCTGTGCTAGCTGTGATTTCTTTTTTTAAAGATTTTATTAATTTATTTGACAGAGAGAGACATAGTGAGAGAGGGAATACAAGCAGGGGGAGTGGGAGAGGGAGAAGCAGGCTTCCCACGGAGCAGGGAGCCCGATGTGGGGCTCAATCCCAGGATCCAGAGATCATGACCCGAGCCGAAGGCAAATGCTTAATGACTGAGCCACCCAGGAACCCTCTAGCTGTGATTATTTCTGTACTTCATGTTCTGCAACAGTAAAACTATATCTCTTTAAAAGGATGAAGATTAGAACAGAATTACAGAATTGAAGGTATTACATTAAAACATATATCAGTCAATGTCCAGTCAGAAATAAAACCACATTATTTATTTTACCAGAGAAAATATAATATAAAAAGTTGTTATTCAGATATTTGAGAACTGAAATGGCAAAACAAGTACACTAAGGATTACCTGGGGGGGGGGAAATCTAAATAATTCTTAGGCCTGGGGCAGTAAAGGGAAAGATTAGGGTTTTAAAACTTGGAGACTTGGAGCCCAAATATGTGAGGAGTGGGCACACACTAGCTGGTACTCCTACCTCAGAAGGAGCCCTTTGAGGGGGGGTCTCCCCCAGACATCAGAGAAGGCTGCCCTGGCCATCTTAATGGTTGTTCTCCCAGAGCCCAAAGGAAGAAGAGGGGCTTGCATAGGTCCCAGACTTCTGACAAGTGGAGTGACATAAGGTTAATTCTGGTCCCCCAGTTCACTGGAGTCTCTGTCTCCAGATTGACAAAGAATAGGTGCTACTCAGCTATAGCTTGCTCCTTTGAGGGACAGAATGAGACTGGTTCTGTGTGTGTCAAAATAAAATTTGCAAAGTGGAACCAAATGCCAAGATGAAGAATCAAGAAACACTGCTGGGATAATCATGATAGGAAAAACTGGGAATCATGAAGTTAGTTTCTTCTCTCTTGCCAGCTTACAGTCTTCTTCTAGTGCCCCTATTGGCATATCTGAATCCACACCTTCATGACAAGGCAGACAGCAGCATCACAAGTTGGAGTGTAGAGTATGAGTTTGGAGCTGAGACAATAACTTAACAATGGGCACAGTCTACACGGTTGCCTACTCAGTTTCCAGACCATTTTAACAATGTTTGGATTTCTGTTAAACACAACGACATAAAAATGTGTAACTGTTCTCTTTTTTTAAGTTGGTATTTGAATTCCAGTTAGTTAACCGACAGTGTAATATTAGTTTCAGGTGTACAATATAGTGATGCAACACCTATTTACCACACCCTGTGCTCATCACAACAAATGCCCTCCTTAATCACCATGAACTATTTCACCCATCCCCCACTCCCCTCCCCTCTGGTAACCATCAGTTTGCTCTCTAGAGTTAAGACTCTGTTTCTTGGCTTACCCCCCGCCCCCTTTTTTCCCCACTTAGCTGGTTTGTTTTGCTTCTTAAATCCCACATATGAGTGAAATATGGTATTTGTCTTTTTCCGACTGACTTATTTTGCTTAGCATTATACTCTCTAGTTCCATCAATGTCATTGTAAATGGCAAGATTTCATTCCTTTTTTATGGGTGAGTAATATTCCATTGTGTATCTATACCACACCTTCTTTATCCATTCATCTGTTGATGGACATTTGGGGTATTGCCATAATTTGGTCATTGTAGATAATGCTGCTATAAACATAGGGGTGTACGTATCCCTTTGAATTAGTATTTTTGCATTCTTTTGTTAAATACCTAGCAGTGCAATTGATGGATTGTAGGGTAGTCTATTTTTTTTTTTAAAGATTTTGTTTATTTATTTATTTATTTATTTGAGAGAGAGAGAACACATGAGAGGGGATAGGGTCAGAGGACGAAGCAGACTCCCTGCCGAGCAGGGAGCCCAATGCGGGACTCGATCCAGGGACTCCAGGATCATGACCTGAGCCGAAGGCAGTCGCTCAACAAACTGAGCCACCCAGGCGCCCTATTTTTACCTTTTTGAGGAATCTCCCTACTATTTTCCACAGTGGCTGCACCAGTTTGCATTCCCACCAACAGTAGCAAGAGAGTTCCCCTCTCTCCACATCCTTATTCAAATCTGTTGTTTCCGGTGTTGTTGATTTTAACCATTCTGACATATGTGAGGTGATATCTCTTTGTAGTTTTGATTTGTATTTCCCTGATGATGAGTGATGTTGAGCATCTTCTCATGTGTCTCTTGGTCATCTGGATGTCTTCTTTGGAAAAGACTGTTCATGTCTTTTGCCCATTTTTTAAAAAAGATTTTATTTATTTGACAGAGAGAGACACAGCAAGAGAGGGAACACAAGCAGGGGGAGTGGGAGAGGGAGAAGCAGGCTTCCTGTGGAGCAGGGAGCCTGATGCAGGGCTCAATTCCAGGACCCTCGGATCATGACCTGAGCCAAAGGCAGATGCTTAACGACTGAGCCACCCAGGTGCCCCAAGCATCTGACTTTTGATTTATTGATTTCATAGTCTCAAGAGTAGTAAGATCAAGCCCCATGTTGAGCTCTGTGTTCAGTGCTGAGTCGGCTTGAGACTCTCTCTCCCTCCCCCTCTGCTCCTTCTCCCTTTCTCTTTCAAATAAATAAATAAAATCTTAAAAAAAAAGAAAACTGGACATTTAGAATGGTATGGTAACTATAAATCAGATTCTTCCCCAGCCACAGAATTTGTTTTGATGCTTGCTATAGGCTTCAGTTTTTTAGTGAGTTTGACTATTTTTGTAAAATGTGTGTTTTTGTCTCTGCTTTCCAGCTTTAGAGAAATGGGAGGGCAGTGACACTAGTAAATACAATTCTTAGAACCTATAACAGGGAGAACACCTTAGATATTTTATTTCATTCAATTCTCACAACAAATATTTGTAGTGAATATCATCATTCTCATTTTACACATGAGGAAACACGTTCAAATTAGTCCCTTGCCCAAGGTCAGGTCTACATAAGATTCCCATCCAACTCTGTCCTTCTTGGAGGGGAAGTGTCTGTGCTATGCTACCTTTGTGTGAATTTGTAGTATGAGAGAAAATGAAGTGGGTAGGAGCTGACAGGAGAGTAGGAGGAGGTGGTAAGTGCCAGGGACAGATGAACTCTTTGTCATAGTAGAGTGTTTGTTGAATCCTTGACCTCTTAGAGACTGCTTTGAATTTCAGTGGAAATGAACCCTGAGATCAGAAGGTTTGGTGTGATCTTGGATGGTTGCCTCCTCATTAAGCCGAGGTCCTGAGAGGAGGCAGAAAGATGCAAAGATGTGATGGTCTGGAGGTCACGGGATGCCTTTGCTTACATAAAGTATTTAGTGGACATTCTCAAGGTTGGCCACCACACAGAACAAAAGCCAGTATTTCCCATTTCCTTTTGGAATAGAGAAAGAGCCAATTCCTCCCAGGCTGACCAATAGAAACCCTCCTCAGTTTTCTTCTCCTTCTTCTCCTGGGACTTTGTTGTTGGTGTAGCTGAGATGAGCAGAGAACTTTGAATGAGGCTCCTTTCCCTGGGAATTTAATTGCCAGAGACTGGGGAAAGATATGTGACAGAGGAGGGCTCTCCAAGGAATTCTGGAAAATAGAAGCAACTTTCTTTAGTCACAGAAGAAGAGGAGAAAAATGGGTAGCAGTGAGGAGTGAGGGAATAAAACCTTTTAGCATAGCACCGGACATGGCCCAACAAAGAGTCTCTCCCACAAGTGAGAGGCTCCCTGCTGGTTCCCAGTGAATGCCTCTTCCTCTCCTAGTCCAGGTCACTCCCTTGCTCCTCTTATGGATGAGGGATGTATGATATCTATGTACTATAAATGCTCTGGATGGGTTTTTCCTCATCCCCTAAAGCTACTGCCAGTGTTTTAGCATGAGGCTGACTCTTCTAGATTTTTCTGTGTGGTTTTCCTACTTTCAGAACCCATTTTCTTCCCAATCTAACCAATCTTAATGTATTCCTTCAAAACCTCTTCACAGCCCTCATGGAAGACATCAGGTATTTCCTGCCGGTAAAAGGGAAGTGTCCTTCTTCTCCACTTTTACTAAGTCCCTCCATCTTCCATTTCAGTCCCATTTCCTTCTAAGGAGATGGAGTTTCACTGGCTTCCCTGCACTGAGAGAGACCCATTGCAGACCCAACTGACTGATTAGAGCAGGCCTCCATTGGTGATGAAGTCTGTTTTCCAAGGACATAGGGCTCCAGACTCCTGATCTGCCCCCCTCATTTTCTAGCACTTCCTGGTGTCATTGATTACATGGTTTCAGGTAAGGTTCTTCCCTCTGTGTCTTGTTATGAAATGCTTAAAATGTTGGTTCATTCCACAAATATCTTTGCCATTCTGTTTGCTATTTCTCTTGAGGTACAGACCTCTTGTGTGGTTAGATTTTGTTTCTAGAATGTTGTTTTGCCTCCTAATTCTTTATTCTGTGCATAGCACTAGAGATGATCTCAGGGTTGTTTCATCCAACCTGTCATTTTGCTGCTTGGCAGGCCGAGACCCAGGAGAGGAAGTGAATTTCTCAGGGTCTAACCACAGGTTTTAGGAAGGATGGGCAGGGACTGTTTTGTTTTTTCAAGACTAGAGAGGATGTGACAATGGTAGGACCATCTGAAACTGGCCCCCTAGGTTACCATGAAAGCTATCTGTCCTTGATGACATCTGGCTGTTAGATTTTTTTAATTTAAATTCAATTAGTTAACTTACAATACATCATTAGTTTCAGATGTAGTGTTCAATAATTTATCAGTTTCATATAACACCCAGTGCTCATCACATCACGTGCCCTCCTTAATCTCTCCTTAATGTTGTTAGATTTTGAATATGAATGGTGAAGTCCTCCCCTGATGACCCACCCCATGTGCCTATATTTCTGACTCTTTGGAAAATTTTTCTGTTTGCTGCTCCTCCAAACCTTATATATATTTTTCCATGTGGATATTTTCTCCTATATGCCTTCTTCTTGAAGGACAATTAGTGCCCTGCTGTTATTTTGAAATCATATTTGGTACGTTTGCTCCCTTCTCTTCCCATTCCACAATGTCCTTTCATTTCATAGCTGTCCCATGAATCTGACTACTCTCTGCTGCCGGTCTGTCCTACACAATTCCCAGTGCACCTCTTTGGGAATTTTTATGCACAGGCTAGGGCTTTGACAGGTCTGATCTGAGGGATGGAAGATGGCCTTCTTGCTAAAAAATATCTTCCAATACTGTCCACCTGAAAAAAAAATGTGTTGTAGCTACCTAGTAAGACTTTACCAGGAGAAATTTACATCTCAGTTGGAGGAAACTAGGAAGGGTCAGGCATGACTGCTGCCTCTGTGCATATAGGAAGCACCTGTTTCTGGGGCCTGAGGGGCCTGGGGGAACTATGGAAGACCTTGATGGGGCAGGATTTCCAAAGAGAGCCAGGAGGTTTGCAGGCATTGTGGTCTGCTCCACACTTTTCCAACAGGTTGGGAGAATCAGAGAAGCTGGGCTCTCACATCCTCCAGAGTCCCAGAAGTCAGAGAGCTCATTGTGGCATTGGCAACAGGAGTGATCTGCCCCTCTTCATGGCTGCCCACTTCACTCAGGTACCCCTGATGTGTCTGTCCCTCATCTCACCTGTGTTGTTGCCTTTCCCCTGATCCTTCCCTCTTAGCCTCTGTGTTCTCTCTTTCTCACCATGTGTCTATGTTCCCTGCCCTCTCTTGCACTGTCTTTGTTTTCTTACTTTTAGTCTCTTCTGGGACATTAACACTTCTGACAGTCTAATATTTTCCATCTTCATTTTTTTTCTATTTTATCACATCTCTTTATCTTGTTTCCTTTTCCTTGGCATCTTCCCATTATTCCTTTCATCTCTCCCTTCCTCCCATCACCTCCTATTAATATTGCTCTGCTTTCTAATTCCCTGCCCTTTCTCTCATGCCTCGCTGCACTCTGTGCGGTCACTCTGTGAGGTCTACCCTCATGCCCTAGGTTGAGACACTCAATCTGCTCTAAGTGCTATGACTGCAGTGCCTATGGCCAGGTAGCTTTGGCAACAGAAATGCCCTGCAACACTATTAGTGACACTGAAAATAGTGTACAGTGTTACTTCTGTAAAAGATTGCTTAAAAATATGAATTTATTACTCTTGCTTGAAAAAAATCCTAGTTTTTACTTGTATAGGTTTCTTAAATGTTATGCTACAAAGGAAGCTGAAAGAGAAAAGATCTTCCAGGTACATCAGTTACCTGCTCATATGGCAATCACTTAAATTCAAAGAATACATGAAGAATTTCTTGCCAAAAATTCAAATATTACAGATCAACCTGGAATCCCTCTTTGACCGTAATCACCTATCAATCTTAAGCCTCTCTGCCGGGTAACTACTGTTATCATACTCAGTGTCCTTTAAGAATTTATGTGTATTTTTTTCGCATATTCCTGCCAGCCCACACTTAATATTACCAAACTGTATATCAACTTGGGTAAAAATTTGTATTTCTGCCTTAATTTGAGTTTATCCAGTTATTAGAGAGATAAAGTATTAAATATTTACTGGAATTTTCCTTTCTGATATTTACTGCTCATTTAGTCTATTTTTTTCTTATTGATTTATGGGTGTTCTTTATATATTTTAATATGAAAAGAATATTAATCCTTTTCTAGTATGTATTTTTTCTTAAAATATATTATTTTTTAAAAATTTTTTTGAGTAATAAATACATTTATTTTCATTATGCCCATAAATTGATTTTTTTGAAGTTTTTTTTAAAATTTTATTATGTTATGTTAGTCACCATACAATACATCATTAGTTTTTGATGTAGTGATCCCCAATCCATTGTTTTCGTATAACACCCAGCGCTCCATGTAGTGCATGCCCTCCTTAATAACCATCACCGGGCTAACCAATCCCCCCTCCCCCCCTCCCCTCTAAAACCCTGTTTGTTTCTCAGGTCCATAGTCTCTCATGGTTCATCTCTCCCTCCAATTCCCCCCGCCCATTTTTCCCTTCCTTCTCCTAATGTCTTCCATGTTATTCCTTATGTTCCACAAATAAGTGAAACCATATGATAATTGACTTTCTCTGCTTGACTTATTTCACTTAGCATAATCTCCTCCAGTCCCATCCATGTTGATGTAAAAGTTGGGTATTCATCTTTTCTGATGGCTGAGTAATATTCCATTGTATGGATGGACCACATCTTCTTTATCCATTCATCTGTTGAAGGGCATCTTGGCTCTTTCCACAGTTTGGCTATTGCGGACATTGCTGCTATGAACATTGGGGTGCATATGGCCCTTCTTTTCACTACATCTGTGTCTTTGGGGTAAATACCCAGGAGTGCAATTGCTGGATCATAGGGTAGCTCTATTTTTAAATTTTTGAGGAACCTCCACACTGTTTTCCAAAGTGGCTGTACCAACTTGCATTCCCACCAACAGTGTAAGAGGGTTCCCCTT
>NW_027736301.1:0-310 GCF_054177405.1 Leptonychotes weddellii | reverse complement strand
ATTCTTTTATTCAAGTACAGTAGACACAATGTTACATTAGTTTCAGGTGTACAACATACTGAGTGATTGGGCAGTTTTATACATTATGCTCTGCTTGTCACAAGTTAGCTACCATCTGTCACCGTACAACACTATTACAATACCATTGACTATATTCACCATCCTGTACCTTTTATCCTGGTGATTTATTCATTCCGTGGGTGGAAGCCTATACCTCCCACTTCCCTTCACCCATTTTGCCCATCCACCCCCTTCCCCCCGCCGCTTTCCCTCTGGCAGCTATCAATTTGTTCTCTGTATTTATGGGTCT
>NW_027736300.1:0-310 GCF_054177405.1 Leptonychotes weddellii | reverse complement strand
TTTTTTATGTGTGATGCCTGTTCTTTCTCTCTGGCAGTAGGATGGCTGTCTTGTACAAAATTGTGGAAGCCTGCTTGGGGTGCATGATGTTGGTTTCTGGGGCCCCTGGCTTGCCTCCCGCATTGTAGTTGTGGGTCCCTCTGTGTTCATTTTCCTTCACTCTCCAGGGAAATCCTGTGGCCTTGGGGAACACAGGAACATAGTAGGATCATTCTGGGCCAGTTTTTCTGAGGACCAGAACAGGGCTTGTGTCTGAGGGTATGTGCATGTGGTGTGTTCTGGGTTTGTAGTCCCACTCGTGGTCCTGTGC
>NW_027736299.1:0-310 GCF_054177405.1 Leptonychotes weddellii | reverse complement strand
CAAAGGTTTTGGTTGTTGTTGTTGTTGTTCTGATAAGACCATGTTTTAATTGCCTATGACAATTCCAAAGGTCTGGAGCGGCTGTTAACTGACTACAACCAATGCTTGTTTCACATCACAGAGCCTAAGCAAATGGGTATCAGGACCAAAAAACAAATTGTTTTGATATATTGGAAGATGGTCCAGAAAGGTTTGGCTCCACTCCAAAATTATAACCTTAATCTCTAAGCTTGGGGTTGTAGATGATCTATGTTCTTTTCTGTCTTAAATTTTTGTTTGCTGACGTTTTCTTTTTCTATCAGCATTTTAT
>NW_027736298.1:0-310 GCF_054177405.1 Leptonychotes weddellii | reverse complement strand
TGTTTAGTCTCCGCTCGAAACAGTTACATAACATCCCTGCACCGCGCTTGTCACTGAAGGATCCAGGGTATGGGGCTCAGTAAACAAAATCAGCCCCTCGGCGATGCTCCTGCAGGACGCGTGGGGAGACGGTGGGTGGTTCATTCACAGCACGGATCTCCTGTTTTAAGATCCTAATTCACGTGCGCTCTGCACTTTCCTCTAGGACTAGAAGTAGCAGGGGCTCAGATTATACTGTTAAATTTTTGTGTTTTTGAAAAACTCCATTTATGCCACCTGATTTTCAGTGAGTGCCTTTGAGAAGCACCTT
>NW_027736297.1:0-310 GCF_054177405.1 Leptonychotes weddellii | reverse complement strand
TTGACTGCTTCTTTTTACTGAAATGGGAAGGCCCCTGAAATAGTACCATAATATAGAAATCGTGGCAAGAAGAGACTTTCTAACTTATTCCCTGGTGTACTGAATTCTCCATTGTAACATGTTATATTGCCTCTACTCTTCCTAGGAATGCCCGTGTTTCAATATATCAGATAATCAGGATGCTCACCAGCATCTCCCCGACACATCATTATCTTCCACGTCTTTGATACCTTGTGTTCCACCTGTTTCCTCTGTTATGCTCCCCTGGTACTCCCTTTCTTTCTGAGATGCTTCTATTCATTCTTTAAGT
>NW_027736296.1:0-310 GCF_054177405.1 Leptonychotes weddellii | reverse complement strand
TTGAAAATTTAGTGTACTTCATCACATTTTTCCCCTACCTTTGCTTTGAACATAAAATTTGACCCTGTGTTTCTTGATAGATAATCACAGGCCTTTTTCTTCTGCTTTCCCTAGTGCTTTTGATCTTCTATTTTTATTTCATGGCCTAACTCTACTTGTGTGTTTTATTTTAAGCCTTCTCAAATAGATTTTGGAAATAGGTAATATAACTAAGTGAGAAATAGTTTGTGCATTAGAGCTTGTTTCTTTTTCTGCCCCAGAACTTGATAGTTTGGTAAGGTCTAACTCAAAGATGACATGAAAAACGGGA
>NW_027736295.1:0-310 GCF_054177405.1 Leptonychotes weddellii | reverse complement strand
CGGCCCAGGTGATTCTGAGAGGCCGGACTCCCTCCAACCTCTGCCTCGAGGGCTGCCGGCCTTCACCTGCACGGTGACTGAAAATTCTAGGGGTCGGCCTGGCTAACCTGTCCCACCCCGCTTGAGCTGGGTCCCTCTAGCCCCAGATCTGTGTACCCCCGGGCAAGTCACCCTAGCAGCGCCCAGCGGTCGGTACCCATCCCCCCGGGTCCTAGTGTTAAGTCCTAGCCCAAAGCCACAGTAGGTAGGAAACGTGGGAACATGGAATCCGGGAGGGCCTAGAGGATCCTATACAACGCCGAAGTAGGGG
>NW_027736294.1:0-310 GCF_054177405.1 Leptonychotes weddellii | reverse complement strand
TCAAATCAACTTTCCTAAAACACATTTATTATAACCGTACCTCCTCTGATAAATCCATGAATGGCTCTCTACAAAGCTCTACCATAAGAAGGCCGTCCATGGTTTTCTCCGATTCTTTTCTTTTAATACTAAATTTTAATTTCAGTACAATTAACATACAGTGTTATGTTAATTTCAGTTGTCTAGTAAAGGGATTCAACGATTCCATATTTTACCCTGTGCTCATCACAACAGGTACCCTCCTCAATCCCCATCACCTATTTCCCCTATGTCCCCCCACCTTCTTCCCCTCTGGTTACCATCAGTTTGT
>NW_027736293.1:0-310 GCF_054177405.1 Leptonychotes weddellii | reverse complement strand
GGAGAGGGCGGAGCTTGTGTTGCGGACCTAGGCGGTGGCGTGGACCCGCCCCCTGCCCCAGGCCCCGCCTCTACGCCCAGCTGATTGGGTGAAGGCCACGGAAGGGCCGGGTGTCCCCGGGCGGCAGGGGGGGTCGGGCTGAGGCGGACGTGCTGATTGGTCCGGCTGGGATTAGGTCATCGCTAGCAGGTTCGAGCGGCCCGGACGCCGGCAGGGCGGCTGAGGCTGCTGTGAGAGGGCGCTCGAGGCTGCTGGAGAGCGAACAGGCGAAGGAGGCGGGGAGGCGGCGGCCGCACTCGCTCGCCTGGTC
>NW_027736292.1:0-310 GCF_054177405.1 Leptonychotes weddellii | reverse complement strand
ATTTCTACAAAGTGAAATAAGGATCACAGTTTGACACAGTGAAGAGGCAGCAGTGAGACTGGTAATTTTCAGAAATAATTTCAAGTGAAATAGAAGAGATTTTCGTGGTTTTTTTTGTGTGTGTTCCAATAAAACTTTATTTACTAAAACAGGTAGTAGGCCAGATTTAGCCCATGGACCATAAATAGTTTGCCGATCCTTGGCCTAATCCAAGGCTCACAGAAAGTTACTCTTTTATAGTACCCTAATTCTTCTTTTTTTTTTTTATGTTATGTTAATCACCATACATTACATCATTAGTTTTTGATGT
>NW_027736291.1:0-4817 GCF_054177405.1 Leptonychotes weddellii | reverse complement strand
CTATTTTTATTGATTTTGAGGGGGGTTCTCTGTGCTTCCTGGATTTTGATGCCTGTTTCCTTCCCCAAATTAAGGAAGTTTGCCGCTATCCCTCCCTCCCTCCTTCCCTCCCTCTTCCTCTCTCCCCTCTTCTGGGACCCCTGTTACTTCGCTTTATGGTATCGCTGATTTCTCGAATCCTCCCTTCATGATCCAGTAGTTGTTTTTTCTCTCTTTTTCTCAGGTTCTGTATTTTCCATCATTTTGTCTTTTATATCACTGACTCTTCTGCCTTTTTTATCCTTAGCAGTTAGAGCCTCCATTTTTGACTGCATCTCAGGAATAGCATTTTTAATTTTGGCCTGATTAGATTCTAGTTCTTTTATTTCTCCAGTGAGGGATTCTCCTACTCTTTTTTCAAGCCCAACTAGTATCATTATAATCATTCTGAATTCTAGTTCTGACATCTTACTTATATCCATATTGATTAAATCCCTGATAGTGAGTACTGCCTCCTGTTCTTTCTTTTGGGGTGAGTTTCTCTGTCTTCATTATGTCCAGAAAAGATTAGATGAAAGAGAAAGAAAAGACAAAAATAGCAAAAACAACACCAGAAAAATACAAACAAAACAAATCAGAAGTAAAGAGAAACAAAACAAAATAAAAAATGAAGTAAAACAGAACAAAACAGTAAATTAGATCCTGGGTTTATTGTGGTTTGTTTATTTAAAAAAAAAAAAAAAAAAAACTAGATCCCAAATTAGGAAAGTAAGAAAAACATATATATACAAAAATAAAATACAATGAAAGGAAACCAAAAATAAAATATATATGTATACATAATGTAAATATAAACATAAAAGTTAAAAAAGACTTAAAAAAGAATTGATTAAATAAGGAAATAGCTGGAAACAATAATAGAACTGAAAGACTAAAGAATTAAAAAAAAAAAAAACCCACAAATGCTATATACTGTTTTCTCTAGAGCTGAAGTTTTGCAATTCTCTGTGATCGGTAACCTTGGTGTTAGCTGGTTGTTCCTGTTGGTCTTCTGGGGGAGGGGCCTGTTGCACTGATTCTCAGGTGTTCTTGCTGTGGTGGAATTGTCCCTCCCTTGCGAGGAGGCCTGTCTCAGTGTAAGCGGCTCCCAGATTGCACTGTGTTTTGCTCCCTGCAGGCTTTCATCACCAATGGGGGGATAAAAATTGCAGCACCCCGATCTCTAGCCTGGAGTTGAACGTTCGCACCTCCCATTTTTCAGTGAGCCCTCACAGAAAATCAGTCAATCACTCTTGTTTCCCTGGTTTCCGTCTGAACTCTGTATTCACTCAGCCTATGACTGAGTGTTTTTCTCTCAGGTACATGACCCTGTTTTGAGTCTCCAAACTTTACAGACTCCTGTGGTGCAGACCCGTGCCATTCCTCCCAGGGGAAGGAGGGGCATCTTGGCATGCTTCTGCCTTTTGCTGGGCCCTCTCCTGGAGAGCAGTTACCAGACAGTGCAGTGGTTCTGCAGTGGTTCATGGTTTATGGCAACATCGAGCAGAAAGCCGCCTCCTCGGGACACCTGGGTGGCTCAATCCCTTAGGCATCTGCCTTCGGCTCAGGTCATGATCCCAGGGTCCTGGGATCGAGTGCTGCATCAGGCTCCTTGCTGAGTGGGGAGCCTGCTT
Source organism: Leptonychotes weddellii (assembly GCF_054177405.1). Classification (NCBI taxonomy): domain Eukaryota; kingdom Metazoa; phylum Chordata; class Mammalia; order Carnivora; family Phocidae; genus Leptonychotes; species Leptonychotes weddellii. Next base: position 3,165 of record NW_027736291.1, on the reverse strand, counting down.
CTCCCTCTGCCTGCAGCTCCCTCTGCTTGTGCAGTCTCTCTCTCTCTCAAATAAATAAAATCTTAAAATAAAAAAAAGAAAAGAAAAGAAAGCTGGCTCCTAAGCTTGCTGTTTGCAGCCGGCTTCCTTGCTCTGATGCCTGGGAACTCTGTCGCAGTCAGGCACCCCCATTCTTTTTGTGACCCCGGGAATCCTGAGACCACCCTTTCCCATCTGGGATTCTGTCCCGCTTCACCACTTGAGCACCTTTAAGGCAGGGATGTTCCCCACTGGAGCAAACTTCTTAAAGTTCCGATTTTGCCTTCCACTGCTTGTAATACTTTCTGGTAGCTGGATTAAGGCAGCTCCCTCCTCGCTTTGGTTTTATCTTCCAATATATTGCCCTGGGTTCACATTTCCTCATCTACCTTGCAAAAAGTGGTCTCTTTCCTATTTGTAGAATTACAGCAATTCTTTTCTCAGATCTCTGGTTGATTTCTCTGGTGTTCAGAATGATTTGTTAACTATTGAGCTGAATTCCAGGAACCAGATGAAATTAGGGTCCCCTACTCCTCTGTCATCTTAACTCCTTCTGGCCACATGAAGTTTTGTCTTTTTCTTTTTCTTTTTTAAAGATTTTATTTATTTATTTGACAGAGAGAGAGACAGCGAGAGAGGGAATACAAGCAGGGGGAGTGGGAGAGGGAGAAGTAGGCTTCCCACAGAGCAGGAAGCCCGATGCGGGGCTCGATCCCAGGACCCTAGGATCATGACCTGAGCCGAAGGCAGACGCTTAGCGACTGAGCCACCCAGGCAACAAGAAGTTTTAAATAGGACTTATCTTATATGAGATCTAGAGTAGTTAGTGAAATAAAAGCTGAACTTGAGCTAGCTATGAAATGTAATGGTGGATGCTAACCTATTAGAATATAGAAGTTGGGTAGTAATCAAGTAGGTTTTATATTTTTTTTATTATTTTAAACCACGTATAATACAAATGTTACCATTTTAACCAGTTTTAACTCTACAGTTTATCAAGTAACTTTTTATTTTATTTTTTAATTTTATTATGTTATGTCACCATACAATACATCATTAGTCAAGCAAATTTTTAAATTACAGTGTGAATCCCACCATTATGCCACATTGTAGTTCTTAGTAGAACTAGGTACCTGTCTGCCCTCTTGTTTCCTGACTTAGTGGAAAATCTCCTTGTTCAGAGCTTAACCCTTTTCCTGTGTTCTGCATCCCATACCCATTGGCTCTATCAGTCATGACTTCTTGCATCTGTATTTTTTTTTTTTACAGCTTTTTAAAAAGATTTTATTTATTTGACAGAGAGAGAGAGAGCACAAGCAGGGGGAGTGGCAGGCAGAGGGAGAGGGAGAAGCAGGCTCCCCGCTGAGCAGGGAACCCGATGCAGGGCTCCATCCCAGGACCCTGAGATCACAACCTGAGCCAAAGGCAGACGCTTAACTGACTGAGCCATCCAGGTGTCCCTTGCACCTGTATTTTTTAAAATTAAGATTTTTTAAGAGCAGCTTAAGGTTCACGGAAGAATTATGGGGCAGATATGGAGATTTCCCTTATACCCTTTGCCCCCACACATGGGTAGCCTCTCCCGTTATCAACATTCCCCACCAGAGTAGTACATTTGTTACAGTTGATGAACTTGTATTGACATATCATAATGACCAAAAGTATATAGTTTATATCAGTATTCACTCTTGTTCTTGTATATTCTCTTGGCTTAGACAAATATGTGATGATAAGTATCCATCAGTATGGTATCATAAAGAGTATTTTCACTGTCCTAATAATCCTCCATACTCTGCCAGTTCATCCCTCCCCCCAACCCTTGGTAACCACTGAATTTTTTACCATTTCGGTGTTTTGCCCTTTCTAGAATGTCATATAGTTAGAATCATACAGTATGTAGAATTTTCAGGTTGACTTCTTTCACTGACTAATAGTACTTAAAGTTTCTCCATGTCTTTTCATGACTTGATAGCTCATTTCTTTGTAGTGCTGAATAATATTCTATTGTCTGGATGTACCAGTTTCTTTATACATTTCATGTATTGAAAGACATCTTGATTGCCTCCACATTTTAGCAATTATGAATACAACTCCTCGTAAACATCCATATGTTGATTTTTGTGCAGACATAAGTTTCCAGCTCCTTTGGGTAAATATCAAGGAGTGTGATTGCTGGATCATAAGGTAAGAGTATGTTTAGTTTTGTAAGAACCTGCCAAATAATCTTCCAACCTGGCTGTATCATTTTTCATTTCCAAGAGCAATAAATGAGGGTCTCCATTACTTCACATATTCATCAGTATTTGGTGTTGTCAGTATTCTGCATTTTGGCCATTGTAATAGTCATGTAGTGGTATCTTACTATTGTTTTAATTTGCATTTCCCTGATGACACATTATGTAGAGCATCTTCTCTTTTTTTTCTTTAAATAGGTAAAGAAGACTTTTTTTTCAAATTTTTAATTTCTAGTTAACATACAGTGAAATATTGGTTTCAGGAGTAGAATTCAGTGATTCATCACTTATATACAACACCTAATGCTCCTCATAACAGGTGCCCTCCTTAATGCCCATCACCCATCCAGCCCATCCCCCACCCTCTTCCCTCCATCAACCCTCAGTTTATTTTCTATCATTAAGAGTCTCTTATGGTTTGTTTCACTTTTTCCCCCTTCCCATATGTTCATGTGTTTTGTTTCTTAAACTCCATATAGGAGTGAAATCATATGGTATTTGTTTTTCTCTGACTGACTTATTTTGTTTAGCATAATACACTCCTAGCTCCATCCACATTATTGCAAATGACAAGATTTCATGCTTTTTGATGGCTGAGTAATATTCCATCGTGTATATACCACGTCTTATTTATCCATTCATCAATTGATGGACATTTGGGTTCTTTGCATGTTTTGCTATGTTGATAATGTTGCTGTAAACATCAGGGTGCATATACCCCTTCAAATCTGTATTTTTGTATCCTTTGGGTAAATCCGGTAGTGCAGTTGCTGGGTCATAGGGTAGTTCTATTTTTAAGTTTTTGAGGAACCCCCATGCTGTTTTTCAGAGTGGCTGCACCAGTTTGCATTCCCACCAACAGTGTAAGAGAGTTCCCCTTTCTCCACATCCTTGCCAACACCTGTTTTTTTTT
>NW_027736290.1:0-310 GCF_054177405.1 Leptonychotes weddellii | reverse complement strand
TCCCAAACCCCTGGGCTTCAGTGCGGCCTCGGGCAAGTCAAGCCGGCCGGGTCCATCACCCTTGCTTCAAACAGCCGGGCTAAGGGGGCTTAGAGCTACAAATACGAGGGTCCCCTCCAGCAACCCCATCGGTCAGAGCGGGGCCTGATGGCCTGGCTGCTACCGCCCTCCTAGATGTGCCACCAGGAACTGGGAAGAGTTACATCACTTGCTGACCCAGGTGGACCCTACAGAGCTGTGGCCAGCCTTGTGCCGTGTCCCAAGTCTGTCTGCATGTGGTCTGTCGCTGTCTTCCGCGCAGTATCCCCTC
>NW_027736289.1:0-310 GCF_054177405.1 Leptonychotes weddellii | reverse complement strand
TTTTCTTTTTTTGAGAGTATGTGTGCAGGTGCAAGCAGTGTGGGGGAGGGGCAGGCAGAGGGAGACAGAGAATCCCAGGCAGACTCTATGCCCAGCGCAGAGCCCGACGCGGGGCTCGATCTCATGACCCCGAGGATCATGACCTGAGCCAAAATCAAGAGTTAGACGCTTAACCAACTAAGCCAACCAGATGCCCCTGGAGAAACACATTTCTGACTGGACAAGCAGGATGTAGACGAAAAGTGAGCATTAAATGTTTAAGTTGGAAGTGTGTGTTGATTTATTCTCAAATATCCTGCCACCAATTACC
>NW_027736288.1:0-310 GCF_054177405.1 Leptonychotes weddellii | reverse complement strand
CGGGACAGAACACGGTCACGCACAGTCAGCAGGTGTCGCCATGAAGAGGTAGACATGAACTGGATGGTGAGGCACAGACAGGACTCAGACACGTGCGAGAGAATCAGTGGTCAGAGGAGCAAGCACACAGGTGGGAAAGGAAAGGTGCTGAAACCCGCTCTCTGCCGAGCAGCTGACTGAGTAGGGGGCGAACGGGAAATGGGGCTGGGGAAGCGGATGGAGGACGGGCTGCGCCTGTGTCCAGGCTCTCGTGTGCTCAGACAAACGTCATCACGAAGTGTTTAACTGTATTAAACCATGTCGGAATTGG
>NW_027736287.1:0-310 GCF_054177405.1 Leptonychotes weddellii | reverse complement strand
TAATGTAAGTAAAGTACTTAGCACAGCTTTTTGCACATAGTATGGGCTCTAAAAATGTTTGCTAATATTATCATATTATTGTTTCTCTTAGTTGCCTTTGTGATTCCTCTTTCTCTGTCTCCTTTTAAAGGCAGGTGTCCCTCACCCGATGCCCTCATCATCCACACTGTATAATCTTACTGGTCTTTTGATTTAAACACCTATTGTATTATGATTGTCATATCCATATTTCCAGCCCAGTGCTCTACTAAAGATTTATATGTACATATCTAACTTCCTGATGCAGATTCCTATCTCAATTGGCAATGTG
>NW_027736286.1:0-310 GCF_054177405.1 Leptonychotes weddellii | reverse complement strand
GCATCGGGCTCCCTGCTCTGCGGGGAGCCTGCTTCTCCCTCTCCCACTCCCCCTGCTTGTGTTCCCTCTCTCGCTGTGTCTCTCTCTGTCAAATAAATAAATAAAATCTTTAAAAAAAAAAAACAATTGGTTATTCTTTCAACTTTAGCTACCCTAATGAGGTGTGGAATTTTTAGGTAGTTTGAGCAAGCATTCCTCTCCACCATTCCAGATACTTGTTAAAACAGCATACTGATTAAGAATCTGGCTCTGCAGTTATATACATTTGATTTCAACATGTTCTTCTCTATCTACATGAACTCAGAGGACT
>NW_027736285.1:0-310 GCF_054177405.1 Leptonychotes weddellii | reverse complement strand
TTTCCCTAAGACTGTTGAATCACAGACCTGTACCTCTGAAACAAATAATACATTATATGTTAAAAAAAAAAGAAGATAATAGTAAAGCATTTCTCAAGTATCTAGTGCCTGTACAACAGAAGTGTTCTACAAGGACAAAGAGAAAAAGAAATATTGTCTCTGTGCACATGGACTTTGTCGCCCAGGATTGTAGGATTTAAGAAGGAAGGGAAATTAGCATTTAGTGAGCACCTGTTATCTGCATTGTGCTAAACACTCTGTACTTAATTCTCACGACAGTGGTTCTGTTTATCAGTTTATTTGATATCAC
>NW_027736284.1:0-310 GCF_054177405.1 Leptonychotes weddellii | reverse complement strand
TCACAAAGATAAACTCAAAGTGGATGAAAGACCTCAATGTGAGACAGGTAAACTGAATTCTCAATAGCATGTGTAGGTTTTACTCTATCACTAAACGTTATTCAGTAAAAACAATAAAAACTCTTTTAGAAACCACACAGTATTTTCTTAGGCAGATGCCATCATTGCTAACTTAACAAATCCTTTATTATTGTACTTGTGGGCTAGATCACTCGTGGTGCTGTTTAAGCTGCTCTGCCGGCAGGGAGCATCCTCTGAGCTCAACCTCTGCACACACATACCAAGGATGCTTCCTTAGGTCAGGTTCCTG
>NW_027736283.1:0-310 GCF_054177405.1 Leptonychotes weddellii | reverse complement strand
GGCTTTGGCTGCTGTGCTTTCCCTGAAAGCTGTCATGTAACAGGACAATGCTTCAAGTGCTACATCCTTCTATGAGCTTTGTCCTGCCTTGTGGGGTTTCAAGCTAAAGAACATTCAAATGCACTTAAATTTTCACAAATGCACTTAAATTTTCACAAATGCAGTATCTCTGACATATCCCTACTGAGGTCTGAAATAAATGTGGGGGCCCTCCAGGGCATCTGGCCCTGGGCCAGAAGGGACCTAGATCCCAGAGACCACACACAGGCTGTTCATACCCTCTCCCACCTCTGTCTGTGCTGTCCCAAGC
>NW_027736282.1:0-310 GCF_054177405.1 Leptonychotes weddellii | reverse complement strand
TTCTGATCTCAGGGGCGTGGAGCCTGCTTAAGATTCTCTCACTCTCTCCCTCTCCCTCTGCCCCTCCCTTGCTCATGCTCTCCATGTCTCTCTCAAAAAAAAAAAAAAAAAATATATATATATATATATATATATATATGGCAGCTTCACAAAGTAAACATTTGGGTGATAAAACTATTAAAAAAATTAAAGAAGTGAATACCACAACAGTTAGGATAGTGACTAGTTTGGGTGGAAGAACGGGGCCGTGTTTGGCCATGGGCATATGGAGTGCATGGAGAGGGATTCCTTATCTCTTGACAAGGTAGGT
>NW_027736281.1:0-310 GCF_054177405.1 Leptonychotes weddellii | reverse complement strand
TATAGATTGCTGAGTGAGCCTGGGAGCAACAGAGCCTGGCTTTGTTGAGGTTGTTCTCATGTGGAGGGCAGTTACTTCCTCTCCTTGTCCATCTTTCCAGAATGCCAAGTAGAGGCAAGGGCGACTGCACGCCTCGCCAGACGCATATTACAGTAACAACAACCATCACCATATTGAGGAACTTAGAGAAGTCTCATTTGTTGGCCTGGGTGAGCTCGGGGGAGCTCCTCCTTCCTCCAGATGTGGTCTTGCAGCAGAGCCGTGGTACTGAGTAAAGGTGGCCCAATGGAGTGTGAACTATTAGAAGAAC
>NW_027736280.1:0-4817 GCF_054177405.1 Leptonychotes weddellii | reverse complement strand
AGCCTGGTGATGGGTATTAAAGAGGGCATGTACTGCATGGAGCACTGGGTGTTATACACAAACAATGAATCATGGAACACTACATCAAAAACTAATGATGTAATGTATGGTAATTAACATAACATAATAAAAGAAAAAAAAATTATTATTTTCATACTAACTTCCTTTTCTCTCAAAATTTAACCATGGGCATATATTTTAATAAGGAATAAAGCAAGTAGGGGGAAAATGTGAAGAGTCCAATTCCATCTCCATTGTACATATGTACAATGATGCAAATATTTCTTTCAGTAATGGCACAATTAAAAATTGGCAAATAAAGTAATGTGATGATACAAATGAAATTTGCAGGGATGATGCTCAAAAATAACAAATGCTGGGAAGTTCTACATATTGTCATTTGTGTAAGTTATAGCTCTGTTTCTCCTTCAGTAGCACATGCTTGCCATATTTATTTTCTTTTCAATCACTATTGTTTTTTCTGAAAATACCATTTTTTTCAAACTTTAAATGTCTGCTTTCACTTTATACATTCTTATAAGATGCTTTTATGAATAATATAACAAATAAAAGTCTGCAAAGTCTGCACATAATTTGTATTATTTTGTCTTTTTTCTTTTTGGTCAAAATCTGGGTACAGCCACAGGAATGTGGCATACTTCTGAATGTCATCCAATATGCTAGTTTTACAAAGATCAAATAGCAAGTGAGAAAAGCTAAGTAAATAGAACAGAAATATGATATAATTGCAGCAGCTTCTACATCATTTCCAGACCTGAAATTAATGTATAGAAAAAATATGACATTTTTTCCAAGTTATGTACTGTCCTAAAGTTCAATATTTACATTAAGAATTATGCTTGCCACAACATATTGTTTCAGTTAACTGGTCCTGAAGAAGTGCTTATTCTTGAAGTTTTGTAAAAGAGGGAAATGGAAGCCTCTTCCCTATCAGATAATTGAGAGAAAGAATCCCTGAGCCATGTGGGCCAGAAAAAAATCAAAACACACGAAAGGCAACAGGGAGGAACATACAGTGGAAGAAACAGATCTGGATGCTAGGCAGGACTTGATGAATGTTAACTCTACTGCTAACTGCTTGTGTGATCCAAGAATGTTCTTTGTATGACTTGAATCCTTGAGACTTGTTTTATGATCCAGACTGTGATCCTGTTTGGCAAATGTATCATATGCACTTTAAAAGAATGTATTATGCTGTTTGGAGGAATATTCTACAAATGCTGATTGAGTCAAGTTGGTAGATAGTGTTCAAGTTTTTGTGTTACATATTTTAACGCTCTATTATTACAAGCATTATCACTTAGGATTGTTATGCCCTCTTTATGAGTTTGTACCTTTGTCATAATTTTACCTTCTTTATTGCTGGTAATGTTCTTTGCTCTGAAATCTGCTTTTTCTGATATTAATATAACCACCCCAGCCTTTTTTTTTTTTTCCACCCTTTAAATCTAAAGACACATCAAGGGTAACATTAAAAGGATGGTGAAAGATATACCATGCTAACACTGGGCGGGATACTTCATGTATAATATAAGAATCTTACAAAGTATAGTTCCATTTCCTTCCTCTGGCTTTTGTAGTATTGTTATACATTTTATATGTATGCATGTATATATTATGTTTGTATGCACATAAATGTATAAAATAAACTGCATGATACATTGTTAGTATTTTGGGTTAACCAGTCAATTATGTTTTAAAGAGGTTTAAATAATAAGAAAAAAACTTACATATTTATCCACATAGTTACCATTCCCACTTCTTTTTTGAAGTTCCAGGCTTCCATTTCATTTTCCTCTGCCTGGAGGATTTTTTTTAACCATTCTTATAGTGTGCATCATCTGCTAATGAATTCTTTCAGCTTTCTTATGTTGGAAAATATCTTTATTTTGCCTTTATTTTTGGTAGATATTTTCTCTGTTTATAGAATTCTAAGTTGACTCTTGTACTTTAAAGATGTTGCTCCACTTTTTTCTTACTTGTATTATTTCTAATGAAAGGTCCATTGTCATCATTTTTTCTTTGTTCTCTCCACATAATGTGTCTTTTTTGGCATAAAAACTTTCTCTTTATTACTGGTATGAGCTATTTGATTATGACATATCTTGGTGTATTTCTCTTCATGTTTCTCTAGCACATTGAGATTCTTAAGTCTGTGGGTTTATAGTTTTCAATAAAATTTGGAAAATTATTGGCTATGATTTCTTCAAATATTGTTTTTCTTTTCCTCCCTCTCTCCTTTTTTTGAGGGACTCCAATGACACATATATTAGACCACTTAGAATTGTCCCATAACTCACTGATATCCTTCTCATTTTTTAACCTTTTTTTCTCTGTTTCTTTTTAGATAGTTTCTATTGCTATATATACATATCCATTAATTTTTCTTCTACAGTGCTTAATCCACTGTTAATTTTATCAAGTGTATTTTTCATCTCACACATTGTTGTTTTCATCTTTAGATGATCAATTTGGGTCTTTTTTATAAAATATCTTCTATGTCTCTTTTTTTTTACCATCTGGAATACAGTTATGTTATAGTTACTGCTTTAACTTTTTATTCTGTTAATTCTAACATTCAGTCAGCTCTGGGTTGGTTTTGATTGGTTAATTTTTCTGTTCAGTGTGGGTCACATTTTCCTACTTCTTTGTATGTTTGGTAATCTTTGACTGAATGCCAGACATTGTGAATTTTAGCTTTTTGGGGCCAAATAATTTTGTATTCCTGTAAATATTGAGCTGCATTATGAGATGCAGTTCAACTATCTAATCCTTTTAAGTCTTGCTTTTAATGTTTTTAGGTAGGACCAGAGCAACATTAGGTCTAGGGCTAATTATGTCCCACTGCTGAGGCAAGACCCTTCTAATTATGCTGCTCAGTGCCCTATGAATTGTGAGGTTTTCCAGTGTGGCTTAAGAGAACCAGCACTGTTCCCAGAACTTTGTAATTGCCAAGTACTGATCCCCCCAGTCCTTTCAAATGGTACTCTCCCTGGCCTCTGGTAGTTTGCTCACACCTACATATGCAGTACTCTGCTGAATACTTGAATTTTCCTTCTACATAGCTCTGTTCTCTCTAGTACCCTGTCCAAAAAACTCTAGCATGTTGGTCTCCTCAGGTTCTTGGTTCCATCTCTTCAACTGATAGAGTCTGCATTCTCCTTCTGAGTTCCTTCTCCTTGCTTTGTGGCCTGGAAACTTTCTAAAGGCAGTAAACTGGGGCAACTATAGGACTTACCTCATTTGTTTCCCATCTATTAAAGATCAGTGTCCTTCATTGCTTGATGTCCAGTGTCTGGGACACCAGTATTTTTTAGTTTGTCTGATTTTATTTCCTTTAGATTTTTTGAGGTAGGAGATAAAATCTAATTTCTATTATTCAATCCATCTTGCATGGAAATGAAAATCCTTTCTTATACTCTTAAGTTAAAGCCACACACTACATTCCTACATGCCCTTGCAAAAGCCATGTTGCTGGGCTATCAGATATAATTTCAGTTCAACCAGTTATATGCAGTCAACCAAGTCTTGGAATATAGAAATGAGTTGGAAGCTTTACTTCTTTTGGATATGGTATTTTTTTTCTGGGAAGCACACTGGTTATACGGATGTGTCGGGCTTTCTGAACTGTGTTATCAGAATTTCCATGGTCTTGGAAATAGCTTCAGGAGTGTCAAGAGGCAAAGCTCAGGGCATTCACTTTTTACCTGTGCTGATCTAGGAGTTGTATCACATACTTAGAGCTAAGAGTCTCAGTGGCAATCTCCTGATTCCTGCAGTTTCAGTGGCAATCCTGATTCCTGATAGCCAAGATTGTGTGCCCAACAGTTCTGGTGGTGGATTCTTATGGCAGAGGAAGCAGCTTATCCATCAGCTTTGGAATCACAAGAGTTTGATTCAGTTCAGGATAAAGTGAATCTATAATATTGTGATTGTTTTCCTTACTCAGGGCAACATGACAATGTATAGAGACCACCTGAAAATAGGCTTACAAAGGTGACTGGAGAAACTATCGGATCACAGCAAACGAAAATTTAAACAAGAAAAAAAAAGCTTTTAAAAAAAGTCAGTATGACTGGGGTGAGGTGGTTTCTCACTGATGTTTTGATTTGGATTTCCCTGATGGCAACTGATGTTGAGCACTTTTTTATGTATCTGATGGCCATTTGGATGTCTTCTTTGGAAAAATGTCTGTTCATGTCTTCTGCCCATTTCTTGATTGTATTATTTGTTCTTTGGGTGTTGAGTTTGATAAGTTCTTTATAGATTTTGGATACTAGCCCTTTATCTGATATGTCGTTTGCAAATATCTTCTCCCATTCTGTCGGTTGTCTTTTGGTTTTGTTGACTGTTTCTTTTGCTGTGCAAAAGCTTTTTATCTTGATGAAGTCCCAATAGTTCATTTTTGCCCTTGCTTCCCTTGCCTTTGGTGATGTTTCTAGGAAGAAGTTGCTCTGGCTGAGGTCGAAGAGATTGCTGCTTGTGTTCTCCTCTAGGACTGTCATCGATTCCTGTCTCACATTTAGGTCTTTCAACCATTTTGAGTCTCTTTTTGTGTGTGGTGTAAGGAAATGGTCCAGTTTCATTCTTCTGCATGTGGCTGTCCAATTTTTCCTAACACCATTTGTTGAAGAGACTGTCTTTTTTCCATTGGACATTTTTTCCTGCTTTGTCAAAGATTAGTTGACCATAGAGTTGAGGGTCCATTTCTGGGCTCTCTATTCTGTTCCATTGATCTATGTGTCTGTTTTTGTGCCAGTACCATTGTCTTGATGATTACAGCTTTGTAATAGAGC
>NW_027736279.1:0-310 GCF_054177405.1 Leptonychotes weddellii | reverse complement strand
CCTCCTCCAACACCTCCACCTCCTCCTCCTCCATCACCTTCTCCACCTCCTCCTCCATCACCTCCTCCACCTCCTCCTCCATCACCTCCTCCTCCACCTCCTCCTCCATCACCTCCTCCTCCATAACCTCCACCCTATTTTCATTGTCTCCTAGGACTAACAACTGACCAAATCCTCACACATGGTATCATTTCACGTTTTCATTCTCACACCCAATGCATGACGTTGGCACTATCATGCTCAGAAAATGGAGTCTCAACTGAGTGGTGTGCCTAGAGTGGGCAGCACAGGAGTTTGACCCAGGCCTCTG
>NW_027736278.1:0-310 GCF_054177405.1 Leptonychotes weddellii | reverse complement strand
TCAAAGAAAGTAAAACTTTGATTAACTGGGATATTTTAGAAAAGACTAATTCTGCTTAATTGAAATCTGAGGGCCAAGTAAGCCAAACAGAAAATTCTTTCTGAAACGTTATTTTTTAAAAGCTTTCTAAAACCTCTTAACATAGTTTTGTTCCTTCGTAAATATCCTGTTGTATCATGATTGAGGATCTTGCAGTGAATGAGCTGAGGCCATGCAAACAGGCACCAATTCTCACTTCGTGCAACGACAAAAGTACATATGCAGTATACGGAAGGTGGATGGAGAAAGGAGTGAACTTGGACCAACACCG
>NW_027736277.1:0-310 GCF_054177405.1 Leptonychotes weddellii | reverse complement strand
TGTCTTTTGCCAAACTTAGGAAGAGAAGGAGGAAGGAAGTTAGGAGGAAGGACAGAAGATGAGACAGAACATACATTTTAAGTTTTGCAAGATAACGGATTCAGTGAAGATTTTTTTTTTTATAGTGGGCTGACCATGAAATCTTCTTAGAAAGATAATGATTAAAAAAATTCAAGAAAGCAAGGCAGGCAGATCAAAATAAGCAAATAAAAAGGCTGCACACGAAAGGAAAAATGTTTGAAAATAAGGATATGTGGCAGTTTATAAGTAGTTGCCTTGGGTTTTAACAGATTTATAAATCAAATCCTGA
>NW_027736276.1:0-310 GCF_054177405.1 Leptonychotes weddellii | reverse complement strand
CAGGATGCACACCTGTGCCCCGAGTTCTCATGAGAACGTGGGCGAGAGAAGCAGAGAGGACAGGTGGGGGGGGGCGGGGGGGGCGGGTGTTGCAAAGAAAACACGGACGCCTGAAAAGAGAGCTGAACTCCCCTTTCGGTCACTCATTTGTTCCCTGGAATCACCACCAAGCAACTCCCAGAGGCCTTCGGACCAGAAATCTGAGCAGGAGGTAACAGAGTGATCACAGAAGCACCTTCCGGGAGCATAAGCTGGCTGCTGCCCCTCCCCCAGTTCTGGCTGGGCCCCCAGGGAAGGCCCCTTGGGGACT
>NW_027736275.1:0-310 GCF_054177405.1 Leptonychotes weddellii | reverse complement strand
TTGGAATCCTACAGTATGGAGTGTTTCCAGATTGGGTTCTTTCCCTTAGTAATATGCATTTAAGGAGCCTCCAGCTCTTTTCATGGCTTGCTAGCTCGTTTGCTTCTGGCGCTGAATCATACCCCATTGTCCGGATGGACCACAGTTTATGGATCGATTCACCTGCTGAAGGACATCTTGGTTGCTTCCACGTTTTGGCGGTTATGTACAAAGCTGCTATAAACATTCATATGCAAGTTTTTGTGTGGACCTAAGTTTTTATCTCCTTTGGGTAAATACCAAAGATCATGATGGCTGGATCGTATGGTAA
>NW_027736274.1:0-310 GCF_054177405.1 Leptonychotes weddellii | reverse complement strand
ACCCTACAGAACACTAGCTGTGGAACTAGTCTAGTGGAAATCTGAGAAGACAGCTCAGAGTTGGATCTAATATCACTGTTCTTAAAGGTTTCGTGGTCAGGACTTTTAGACACAATTTCACGAACAGTTCTTACCAGGTGTAATGTGGTTCAGTGTTAGCCAAGCAGATGATGCAGCTACTGTGGTCAGTGTGAGAGTCTGGAACACGTTTAAAATCTAGGTCTTCGTGCTAGGGGAAGAAATAAAACTCCATTGGGAAGAAAAACCATCTTAGAGAATAAAGTTGGGTTTTGGTTCCCATGTTTTTCTT
>NW_027736273.1:0-310 GCF_054177405.1 Leptonychotes weddellii | reverse complement strand
AGGTAATCAAAACAAGGAAACAACACCTATCATAAAAATAGTTCTTCCCACCACTTAATGAGAACTTTGTTCTAGCCATCGTGATCAATAATTGACATGAAATCCACCTTGCATATCCACATGAGGTTTGAGTGGTGTTCCATATTAAAGCAAACTTTACTTTTCAATGAGAAATCAGATGCACAGAGTGGTGACGCACTCCAGGTGGGACTAAGCTTGTAAGTGGATGATTGTAACACGCAGTAAGAGCTTTCAGGATGCAGAGGATGGAATCTTCGTCTGCTCAAGGATTAAGCCTCTGACCCAAGGT
>NW_027736272.1:0-310 GCF_054177405.1 Leptonychotes weddellii | reverse complement strand
AAAATATACAAAGAACTCTTGGAACCTAACAATAAGAAGACAAACAACCTGATTTAAAAATAGACAAAAGACACCTCACCAAAAAAAGATATACAGATGACAAATAAGCAAATGAAACGATGCTTAACATCACCTGTCATTAGAAAAATATAAATTAAAACAAAATACCACTACACATTAAAAAAATTTTAGCCAGCCTAGTGGGTGTGGAGTGGTATCCCACCATGGTTTTGATTTACATTTCCCTAATTATTTATGATGTTGAGCATCTTTTCATGTGCTTGTTGGCCATTTACATATCTTCTTTTTT
>NW_027736271.1:0-310 GCF_054177405.1 Leptonychotes weddellii | reverse complement strand
GGCTTTTTTTGTTTTGTTTTACACTTACTCAACATTTTAAGTTGGACATGAGAGGAAAGTAGAATTACATTTCCTGGAACACTGTATATTAACCACCTCTCTTATTTTCAGCAGGGAACCACTTATGGTACTAACTGAATAACAAAGTCAGTAAGTACCACTATTATTGTTTCTCTGTTACAGATCTCACTTACCTTTTAGTTGCTGCAAAACTCCCTAACTATTAAAAAGAGGACAGCCTTAGAACTGTCACATTTTAGATTCTGGGCATAAAACCCTTTAGATGACATAGCAGTTCCTTTTTTTTTTT
>NW_027736270.1:0-310 GCF_054177405.1 Leptonychotes weddellii | reverse complement strand
GAACAGCCATCCAAGGCTCGTCCCTGACCCGCTCACCAGAAATGCATGCCAGTGACCCGAGGAGCTTGGCGGTGATTCAATCCCTGAGTAATAAAGATGGAAACACGATTTCCAGGGATCAGGCGAGTGAATACTCATACCACGTGAAGTCTGCCATTTGGGGCTCTTTGCTGAGCAGAATCCTGCCGTTTGGACATCGTGGGCTGCTGGTGCAGTGTCTACATGGCACGTCTACACAGCGTGGCAAACCCTGCTGCCCACGTGGAGCCCGGCAGAGGCACCCCGAGATTGAGCTTGCAGGAGAGCTAGG
>NW_027736269.1:0-4817 GCF_054177405.1 Leptonychotes weddellii | reverse complement strand
CCGAGAGAGGGGGCTGGCCGTGGTCCTGCACCGCCACCACCAGGCTCTGCTTGAGCGCGTCTCTGTCCAGCAGGGCCCGCGCCGTGCGCACCTCGCCCGTGTGCAGCCCCACCGCGAAGAGCCCTGGCTCGCTCGCCTTGAGCAGGCGGTAGGACAGCCAGGCGTTCTGGCCCGAGTCTCTGTCCACCGCCACCACCTTAGTGACCAGGTAGCCGGGCTCTGCGGAGCGGGGCGCCAGCTCCACGCCTGTGGAACCGTCGGTGGGGAAGGCGGGGTACAGGATTTCGGGCGCATTGTCGTTCTGGTCCAGCACAAATATGCTCAATGACACATTGCTGCTGAGTGGAGGGTTCCCACTGTCACTGGCTGTCACCAATAGCTGTAGGTCTCTAACCTGCTCATAGTCAAAGGAACGGAGCGCATACAGGACACCGGTGTCAGAATTGATGGAGACATAGGTGGAGAGAGGCGCTCCCTGGATAGTATCCTCAGTCAGTGCATAAGTGATGTGGGCATTGTGGATGCTGTCAGGATCCTGGGCGGTCACACAGAAAATGGAAGCTCCCCTGGGGTTGTTTTCAGGAATGTAGGCAGAGTAGGAGGACTGACTGAAGGCAGGCGGGTTGTCATTGATGTCTGCAACACGCAGAGTGATATGAGTACTTGTGGACAGTGGGGGATTTCCTCCATCTGTGGCTCTGAGAGTGATGTTATATTCAGACACCTGTTCACGGTCTAGAGATCTGGCTGTCACTAAGCGGTAATATTGGTCTATTGATTTTTCTAAATTAAATGGCATATTTCCCAGGACAAAAACTGTGACTTGCCCATTTTGCCCAGAATCCCGGTCGTGTACATTGATAAGGGCAATTTCTCTTCCAGCAGTAGCCTCTTCTGGGACTGATCCAGTAAGAGAAGTGATAATAATTTCTGGGGCGTTGTCATTCACATCCAGAACTGTGACTAATATCTTAGCTCTTGAAAGGAGACCAGGTCCATCTTGTGCTTCAATTTTAATTTCATAGAATGTAGCATCCTCATAATCTAGACTTTTTAAAATTGATATATCTCCAGTCACTGAATTGAGATCAAACATCTGAGCGACGCTCCCAGGCATTTTATCTAGAATATAGGACACTTGAGCATTGAATCCTTCGTCAGGGTCAGTGGCATTCACTGTGAGCAGCGTGGTACCCACTGGCAAGTTCTCCGGAACACTTACTTGATATTCAGGTTGAGTAAATACTGGTGGGTTGTCATTTGCATCCAGAACTACCACTTGGATGCATAAGTTGCCAGAGAGGACAGGGTTTCCACCATCAGAAGCAATGAGGACAAGCTGGTGAACTTTCTTTTGCTCACGGTCCAGAGCCCTCTCCAGCACCAGCTCTGGGTACTTGGCCCCATCAGAGACATGCTTCACAGCCAGGGAAAAGTAGTCATTGGGGCTGAGGTGGTAGTTCTGAAGGGAGTTCATGCCCACATCTGGGTCAAATGCAGTCTTAAGTGGAAATCGAGTTCCAGGAGCCGTTAGTTCACCAATTTTTATTAACAATTCCTCTGTTAGAAAATCAGGAGCATTATCATTAATGTCTTTAATTTCTATTTCTACTTCAAAAATTTTCAATTTGTCTTCAACCAGGATGTTAAATTTTACCAGACACAGTGCGCTCTGAGCGCAGAGCTCCTCCCGGTCTATCCTGCCTGCCGTGACCAAGCTGCCGCTTTGCAGGTTCAAAGCAAAGAGCTGCGTCCTACCTCTGGAGACGATGCGGACTCCATGCTCCGCCAGCTCCCAGGGCTCGAGTTCCAGGTTCTTGGAGATGTTGCCCACAAAGGAGCCTTTGTCCAGCTCCTCCTGCACTGAATAGTGGATCTGCCCGGATCCAGTCTTGCACAGCGTCCCCAGAAGCATGCACAGCAGGGTCAGTCCTCTGCGGTGTTTGAATCTCAGATATTTTGTCATTTCCTCTTTGGTGAATTATTTTCTGTGAATTCGGTTCCAAGTGCCCACGACGGACTCAAATCTTATTTTTTCTCAAGGAACTAAGGCTTTTATGGTCCTAATTTATATGTCACAGAGCTGGTTGACTGACAAACTGAGCTTTGTAGCAGCCTCGGATCTTCTGGAATCTGACTGACTGGTTCTTTGCTTTTTAGGAACAAGGAAATGGTGGACCAGCGCTCAAGCTCCGTTTTCCTCCTTGAATGGTCAACAGCGACACTCAGAGGCCTAACGGTTTACTGCACCCTCTCAGACAAACCCAAGTTAGTAATTTTTAAGTTTCCCAACACCTGAAATCATCTTTATCAGAGGTAATGGGACTGGTGTTTATTTCCCACAGCTGAATTGCTATATGTTAAAGTATGTAACTTCAACTTCCTTGGGAAGCCATGCTCTAACCTTAACACCACTAATATTGCTTTAAATATGCTGGAGTTACTGTTTTGAAATGTTCAAAATTTAAAAACCACAAAAAAAAAATCAGCCATATTTATAATTATATTTATCAAAGTTTGTCCTTGATAGCCTGACATCTTAGTTTCAATATTTTAATTTAACCCATTCATTAAAAATATAATTGGATGTTAGACGATATGTGGGGATTTAAGGTAAATGATATGAACATAACCACTCCCTCGCCCCAAAGCTATGAAGATACAATCAAACAAGGAATTCCAGTGCATTGAGAAAGCTACCAAAATGGGCGAAGCCAAAGGTGATGGGAGGGCCTCCAACCTGGCCTTGGAGGTTAGCAAAGGCTCTCCCAAGAAACATGACAGGAGTGAATCAGGGAAAAGGCCTGGATGTGAAAGAGAACGGTATGGCAATGTCTAGATGTGAGAGAGAAACCAAAGAACTTCAGGGTACTGGAAGTAGTTCACTCTGCCTAAATCTAGAGTGAGGGTGTTTTTTAAAGACCCAAACTGAAACTAGTAGAGATAAACTTTTGTTTTGTGTTCCAGAAATGCTTTCTCTGTATTTGTTTTTCTCTCCAAGCACAGAAATAGAAATATATTTGTCATTTCAAGCATGTACTGTTATAAACTTATCCATAAGGCATTTATTCTTATGAAGAGATAGTATAAACACTCTAAGGAACTCTGTCTTTAATTTTTCTCAGTTTATACTTTATTTATTACCTAGAAGTAAAGATGTTATGATGTATTATTCCACAATAAGTTTCAGTTTTATCTCCTAGAGAATTATGTAATAATTATGTAATAAAACACAAGAGACACATTGGCTTAGATCAGTGCTCCTCAAATGCCCTTAAGTATAATAAAAAATCACAGCACCTTGAAAGATGATAATACCATTAAACATAAGACTCGGTTAGTATATGATTACTTCCAAATCAAAATTTAAAATGATCCCAGTTATATAGAATATTAGTGTAGTCTTTGTTCTTCATTATTAAAAACATAACGAACATACTAAAAGCCAACTTGAAAAAAGGAATAAGGAAGGAAGACAGTGGTTGTGAGGGAGACTAAGGTTAGGTGAGGGACTGGAAATATTTTTAACACTGCTATGGTTAGGAATATTTGAGAGGAGAAATGTATAAGGAGCATTTTTAGGGACAATTATTTGATATGGTCTCTGAATCCCTTGAGGATATATATTATTTTTAATGTTTGGAAGTACATGTGGTTTCCAGATATGAAAAAATAAAAACATCAAAGAGAAACATATTTACTATTACACTATCCATTTATTATAGAGCAAACAATAATTCAATCACTTTGAAGTAGTAGCTGTTAAGCAACAACTACTTTAGAAGTCATTAGGATTTTTAGCTAAGCTGAGATACGAAGACATACCTTCCTAAAACACAGTGAAGCATATTTATTTCTAAATTTCCATTTTTTAAATAGGGAAGGTCATACAAATCAAATAAAATGAAGAACCTCACTGCCAAACTGAAGGAAAAATATTAAAATTGAGTGAGAAGAAACTAAAGTGTTTCATTACTCACAGATTAAAATATAAAACAAAAACCATGAATTTTAAAGCATTTGAGTAAACATAAAATTCAACTTTCATTTTTAAAAAATATCTTTTTATTTTATTTTTTAAAAAGTAAACTCTACCCCCAACATAGGGCTCAAACTCATGACCCGCCAAGATCAAGACTCCCATGGTTCACTGACTGAGCCAGCCAGGGGCCCCTCAACCTTTGTATTTTTAAGACAGAAAGAATTACTGACCCAGGTAGATGAGATGATTTCTCCAGGGATGGGAAAGAAAGTATGAGAAACCAGATATACCAGTTCCCAATGGAATGTTCTTTGATGACCTAAATAATATTTACCCGATACTAACTCCTGATTTATACTCATGATACAATGATTCTAGCCCCTCTTCCCCTTACAGGGTGTGAACACTTAGAACTATTGAGAAATAGTTCACCAGGACTCATTTCCTAAGAATTGATATATTCACAAGGAAATATGAGAAATAGAAAAGATGTGGTAAACAATGGAGGCAGCTAAGTAAATAAATGTTTATTTTAGTAATAGCTACTAAGTATATTGTGAAGGGAATTTACCTGAGAAAATGTTTCTTCTTTATCTTCAAGTAAAGACTGCGGTGCTGATAGAAAATCCTTTTTCTCACAGCTCTCCTGGCTGATGAGCGTGTCCGCGTAGTTGGGCTGGGGGAAGATCACGTGACTCTTCCGCGAGTCCGCGGTCAGGGAGACCTCGTGGGAATAGGTCTGCAGGAAAGCCCGCACCCCGTCCACGCCCACAAAGTGCGAGGCCGGCACGCCCACCAGCCCGCCTCCGGAAGCCTGGAGCAGACGCGACGCGTG
>NW_027736268.1:0-310 GCF_054177405.1 Leptonychotes weddellii | reverse complement strand
TGTTGACACTTCGGTGTAAATACTTCTAGAGCCTGCTCCGGTCATTGGCACGTTCAGCTTCCTCATTCTGGGTTGCAAGCCAAGCTTAACGTCTCCTTTTGTAAAACCCAAACAGAAAGGCTCTGCCTTTAGCTGGCGATTCTAGCCTGTTCACATTTATTGGAATTACTGTCATGCGTGGACTTCCGGTATGTTTTCTCCTTTGCTGTATTTTCCCTTTACATCTTTGTTTCCTTGTTCCTATTTTCTATGGAACCCACTGCGTTTTCTTGCTGTATATTTCTTCTGCCCTGGTTTGGTGATGGTGCAT
>NW_027736267.1:0-310 GCF_054177405.1 Leptonychotes weddellii | reverse complement strand
TTAAATATGTTGACTATGGGTTTTCCTAGTTGTTGAGTGTTTCCATCATTAAAGTACTGGATTCTTCTCTCAAATGGTTTGTTTTTTCTGTATTAAAATGACCATTTTTTGGTTCTTTATTATTATGGTATTACATAAATTGTTTTTTTATGTTAAACCAACCTAGCAATTCTGGTATAAGTTTTACTTGGCTCTCGTGTATATTTCCCCCTTTTATTTTGTTTATGCTGTTGGATTTGGCTTCCTAATTTTCTTCGAGAGCCTTTGTATCTTAAATTCATAAAGATACTCATCTATAGGTTTCTTTTCT
>NW_027736266.1:0-310 GCF_054177405.1 Leptonychotes weddellii | reverse complement strand
TGTAGCACCCCAAATGTCCTATTAATGCCTTTCTGCCTGGCAGACGGGACGCCCCAGTCCGGGCCGCTGTCCTGGTGCCCTTGGCTCTGGGTCCCCACGCCACAGGAGCTGCCTGGGGCTGTGAGCGTTCTCGTCCAGCACCGTCTTGCTGGCTTGGGGGTTCGTGTGCTGATGGAGCTCCTTCCTTCCCCAGATAAGTGGGAGCACTGCTGTGTACCGGCCAGGGAGAGCGCAGTGAACCCCCAGCCTGGATGCAGCCCAAGCGGAGGGGACCAGGGGCGGTTCTGTTGCTGCCCACGTCCCTGACCTG
>NW_027736265.1:0-310 GCF_054177405.1 Leptonychotes weddellii | reverse complement strand
TTGACTATTCCCTTACATTAAAGAACTTACCTTAATCTAGAGCTTGAAGATAAATGACACTAAATTCTGTCAGTCATCAAGACATTGGTCATGAATTAATTACTGTGCATTGTTTGTCATCCTTTGACTATTTCTATCAATAGATCATACATAGATCAACAATACAACTTCAAATATTGAGAAGTAACAGAGGTGCCTGTATGGAATTTTTATACAGCAACTTGTAGTAGCAATGATAATAATGTCAAGACAAGCAGTTTATATGTAGATTATGGACTCCCATAACTTTTTTAGATTAGAAATTCTGAAG
>NW_027736264.1:0-310 GCF_054177405.1 Leptonychotes weddellii | reverse complement strand
GGAGTGACTGCCTGACAGGTGCAGGGGTCTCTTTTTGGGGTGGTGCCCACGTTTTGGAACTAGAGAGTCGTGTTGTTCGCCCGACACCTCGAGTGTCTGCTCGGTACCACCGGACCCTCCACGTCTGTTGTTGTTGTTGTTTTTTTTTTCCCTGTACAACGTCCCCGTGGGGCGGGAAAGTGAGCATTCCCTCCAAGAGCGGTTGCAGGGGGGCAGGGTGAGCAGGCTCCTGCATTTTGGAACTAGAGAGTCGTGTTGCTCGCCCGACACCTCGAGTGTCTGCTCGGTACCACCGGACCCTCCACGTCTG
>NW_027736263.1:0-310 GCF_054177405.1 Leptonychotes weddellii | reverse complement strand
TATATAAGTTTCTCTTTCTTTCTTATTTTGAGATCTAGTTTCTTTTAACAAGCAGACCAAAACACACCCAAGATTTAGTTTTTTGTTTTGTTTCTTCTGGTTTGTTTTTTTTTGTTGTTGTTGTTGTTAGTTTTTGTCTTTTCTCTCTCTTTCTTTTTTTCTTTTCTGGACATAATGACAAGACAGAGAAACTCACCCCAAAAGAAAGAACAGGAGGTAGTACTCACTGCCAGGGATATAATCAACACGGATATAAGTAAGATGTCAGAACTAGAATTTAAAACAATGATTATAAAGATACTAGCTGGGC
>NW_027736262.1:0-310 GCF_054177405.1 Leptonychotes weddellii | reverse complement strand
ACATTTGTTGTGCGACTGGATAAAATACTTTGTTTACATTGAGATAAACAACATCCATATTATTTCAGATCTACAAATAGCGTTCTGAATTGAAAGGAGGTTTTTAGTTGATTTCTTGCAGGGCACTATTCAGGCAGCTGCCCCACAAGATGCTGGAAAGCATTATGTAGTGGAAATAGTACAGACAGACCTGGTTCAAATTCCATCTGACTCTTACAAGGTATATGATATTAGGCAACTGAATTAATTTCCTAGAGCCCAACTTCCCTGAAACATGCAAAATACACAGTCTTTTGTATTGGGACTCTGT
>NW_027736261.1:0-310 GCF_054177405.1 Leptonychotes weddellii | reverse complement strand
TTTGAAATATGCCCATAATTTTAGTGGCGGTACATTCAAAGGGTGTATCATTGCAAATATAGAACCCTATCGCATATGTAACATAAGTGAATTTGAGAGAGGAGGAATAACTAACTACATTTTATTGTTCAGATGAGACACCTAAGGCTCACATAAAGTTGAGCTGCCCCTCATTGGTAAAACAGGACATCTGATGCTGATTTTTGTCAGTCAGATTAGAGTCAGGGCACAAAACCACTCTGTAATTTTAATGGAAAAAAATAATATAATATAGCCCTAAGTAGAAATAGGTCATTAATTTTTAAAAGAT
>NW_027736260.1:0-310 GCF_054177405.1 Leptonychotes weddellii | reverse complement strand
CTCTGAGTCTTTCCTATTTTGGGGGTTCCTCCTCCTAGTCACTCTGTTGACGGGTGGTTGCGGGAATGTACAGAATCCAAATTATTGACCACAACGCAAGCAAGATGCACCTGTTTTATAGGGACCTTAGGGTTCCTGGCCTCTTGTTCTCCCAGCCTTTCTGGGGGAGGGGCCTGCCGCACTGTTACTCAGGCAACCCTGTTTGGGCAGAGTTGCCCTGCCTCCTGTCGGGGGGGATGGGCTCAGTGAAAACCGATTTTGGGGGCTTTTGTTCTCTGGTGGCTTTCCCTGGCGGATTTCCGCATCTCTT
>NW_027736259.1:0-310 GCF_054177405.1 Leptonychotes weddellii | reverse complement strand
TTACTAGAGTATCATTTCTGCAGTGCTGATTATAGAGAATTCCATAATTAGAATCTTCAATAGCAAAAGAAAAATTATTGTAATACTATTAGTAACACTTCTCACATGAAAAATGGAAACTTGCCTGCTTTTATCTAGAATAAGGTACTGCTTAAAGGCTGTTGAATTGCAATTATTTTGGTTAATCTTTTTTTTTTTTAAGATTTTATTTATTTATTTGAGACAGAGAGAATGAGAGAGACAGAGAGCACATGAGAGGGGGGAGGGTCAGAGGGAGAAGCAGGCTCCCTGCCGAGCAGGGAGCCCGATG
>NW_027736258.1:0-4817 GCF_054177405.1 Leptonychotes weddellii | reverse complement strand
TATTGGAGGGAAGTAGTTTTGAAATATAGAAAACTTTCTGTAGTAAATAAATTTTAATTATGAGTCTTTTGTTCTGAATTAGAAAATTGGCTGACATGGACACTGAAGCCCCTCTTCATTTTAGGAAGACCAGAGATTTCATACTTCCTAAGTTTTTTTGGTATTTTTTATTATTTTTTTTAAGTTTTTATTGAAATTCCAGTTAGTTAACATACAGTGTAATATTAGTTTCAGGTGTACAATATAGTGATCCAACACTTCCATAACACCCAGTGCTCATCACAACTAATTCTTATACAATGTTGTCCCCAGAGGGGGTAGCTTAATACGAAAAATGAGACTTCAGTTAGACTATGTGAAATATTATGATAGATTCACATTTTTCATTTTGAACACTAAATTGTGATTTTCTTAGAAATTATAGAGATGAAAGAAGTTAGATACTTGAGATACTTTTTTATTTTACTAAAATATAACTACTCATTACCCTACACCAATATCTGATAGGAAAATAACCCCATCAGTAGTATATACTAAAAATGGAATCAATTATCCTTTGTAGAAAACAATGAATAATTGTAATGACTCAAGGGGTTCTTTTATAAAGCTCTGTCAGTTAAAGTCTTAAATACAAAATTAAATTGAAACCCAGATTAGCATGTTGGGCACATATTGGGTATATATGTCATGTTAGGCACATATTGGGTATATATGTCATGTTAGGCAGTTGAAGCCTAAAGTCATTAATTTCGTTGTTAAAGGATTTCATATTTTATTACTTTGAAAGAGCGTGTATTAAAGATTTAAAAAAATCTAACAAGTGTGAAAGCTTTATTGAATCCACTGTTTTACTTTTCTTTCTTTACTGTTTTTATTATTTTTGTGTGTGTCTATGTGTGTGTATACACATCCACATATGTGAATATATGCATATGCATATATCCTACTGGTTCTATTCACCTGATTGAACCCTGGCTGATACAGCAATAAGGAATATAATTTGCATAGCGAATAGGAGAAAATGAGATAAGTGAGGACATGAGTTGAGAGTGATAGGTAACCAAAAAGATGGGTGATGTGGTCAAAGTTTGGCAGTCCCTGTGAGATGAAGAAAGTTTTAAAAAAGGTGGTAATAGATGCAGGAGCAGCTTGGAAAGATAGCAGGTAGAAATTAGGAATGATTAGTATAAAGACTGTGGAGATGATTTAGTTACTGATAAGGTTTTTAGCTAGGTAAACTGGGCACATTTAAGATCTTGGAAATTAACATAAAGTAGCTGAGGGGCCAAATGAAAAGACTATGTAATGAGGGAGAACTGAAATATTGAAAGGATTAAGACTGCAACCCTGGCGGTAGAATTTTGATGAATTAGAACTTAATGGAAGTTTTATAAATGTTTACAACCACAACATTATGTATGTAAATCTGATGGCTTTTGCCTCAAAAGATCTGTAGTATTTGAAGGAAGCAAGAAGGGAAATGGCTTGGAAAGGACAATGAAAAACAAGGAAAATAAGTGTGTCTCCTCTACCTCCTGTAGAATACGGAATTAATTAAAAACAAAACAAAGCAAAAGGCAAGATGTGAGAGATCTCCAGTGAGCTCAGGATATGGGGGAAAAAGTATTTTCAGGAGGAAGTGAAGTTCATTTTAAAACATGAAAGTGATGGGGAAACACCTAGAGGTCAGGAATATACAAAATGTTAGGGATGATAAAGCGTGTGTTCTAATCAAAACTGTGGAAATGTGAAAAGATGGGAAATCGGATCAGATAGCCATGCTTTATATAAAACTAGATTCTGGATGATTGCAAATTACCTGGGATAGGTGAGTTTCTGGTGATGAAATCAGTTTTCTAAACAGGCTTCTAAATAAATAAATAAATGAATAAATGAATACATAAATAAATAGACTTCTGCAGCATTAAAGTATTAGATCCAGTAGTTTTTAGGAAATCTGTTCAGTCTTTATGGATGACTGGGAGGGAGGGAGTGATTGACTAGAATCAGATTAAATTATATAGGTATTCCTTAGTTTCTGCTAATGAGCCATTTAAACTAGATCTAGTCCAGATTACACAGTACTGTTAAAATTCTTTTTTAAAGTGGAAAAACGAGAGTCAAAATAGAGGTAAAGTGAGAATGAGAAGGTGAAATCAAGAATATTTTTTTTAAAAAGACAAAAAACAAACACCTACACCTACATGATATTATCTAGTCCATTTTCTTGCCTGAGAAATATACTTTGGAGTAGATTTCTGTCTTTGGTGAATGCATGAAATTTGTTAGGTGTCCCATACATGTTTTTGAAATGACAGAAACTTACTTTAAATGAATTATGTCTATATGCTTTTGAAGCAAAAACTAAAATATATTCAGAATTAAATTAGTTTAACACTTTCAGAAGTATTTTCAAACCTAAATTGATATTAGAGGTTGATCTTAATTTTTCCAAAAGTTATAATTGGAATGCTTTAGGGATATACTTTTTTTGTACCCACTTTTTTGTCCTTCACTTTTAGTATGGGGACCAAGGAATTAACAATTATGTGATATGCTGATCTGTTTCTGGTTTTCTATAAAATTGTACAAATTCCAGGAAAATCCTAGGAGGTTTAAGGGAATGGAATTAACATACATTATATTCTATCATCAAGCCTATCTTGAATGAGAGAACTTTCTATATCACAGAGAGATCACTCAGTGATCAATCAATATTTATTTGTTGCCTATGGCTCTATCCAATATACCTAAGATAAAAAGGATTAATAAAATTAATGAATTTCTCAATTTACTTATATACTGATATACTTCATTTTAGAAAGATCCTTCTGATTGAAATGCTGAAAAAAGATTTTAAAGAAAGGGAAACTGCCTTCAGAGAGAGCAGAGAAAAATCAAAATTACATTAACATTTAACCAAAAATAAAGAAGGGAAAGAATGATTAAGAAAACAACAAGGACAGGGGCAAAAAAAGAGGAACAATAAGAATAAATTAATAAAATAACAAGAAGAAAAATATCAAGAAGCATGACAAGAACAACATGAAAAACAGCAAGCAAAGAAGAAATACGTGAACAAAAACAAGATCAAGAACAACAAGCAAGAACTAATACAAAGGATTGATGAGTAGGAAGATCATAAAAGGAGAAAAAAGAAAAAGAAGACAAAGAGTAATAAAATAATGGTAGAGAAACCTGAAAAATACTGCCTTACCTGGTGAACATCAAAATTAATAAATAGCATTGCTGGTATATTTCCTTGATGAGATTATTTCCATGACTAAAATATACTAGTAGTTATTTTATGCTTATAAGTGTAATTTATTTTAATGTAGCTGATCATTGATTGTCCCTTGGTATTTTTAACATATTACACAGTAAATATGGAGCTTGCACCAAGCTCTGTTAAAATGGTTTTTTCTACTTCTTGCACAGGAAAATTTCCCTTTCAGGAAATCATATAAAGTTAATACTGTGAATATAATTGGACAAGATTTCTCTACAGATGGAGGGGGGAGAGATGGCGGAGGAGTAGGGGACCCTCTTTCAACTGGTCCCCAGAATTGAGCTGGATATCTACCAGACCACTCTGAGCACCCACGAAACCAGCCTAAGATGTAAGATCTGGATCTCTACAAACAGAATATTGCAGGCAGTTGGTTCCGAGGTACGAAGTGGAGAGCCGTGATCCTGCGGGCAGATATCGGAGGATAAACAGCAGCGGGAGGGTGCCTAGCCGTGGGGATCCTACACCGCTGGTGAGTGACAGCCTCGCGCGCTGCGCACGGGGCGCAAACTTGCAGACCAGTAGCGTCGGAAAAGGACTTTAGGGCAGCCCCCAGGGTGGAAAACCAGACCAGCGGGGTCACGCGCACGCAAACTGCAGCCACCTAGACAGAAACCCGGAGCAACAGTCGCAAGCACGCGAACTGCAGCCTCCGAGACGGAAACCCGGTGCGCCAGGGTCCCGCCAGTGAACTGCAACCCCCGGGGTGGAATCCCCAAGCAGCGGAGTCGCGCACACGTGAACTGCAGTCCCCGGGACAGAACCCCAAGTGGCGGAGTCACGCGCGCGTGAACTGGGAGCAGCTGGCAGTTTTAGAAGCACAAAGGGCAGAGACGTGCCCCCACTTGGAGGCAGGACTGGGAGCGCTGCGGAGGGGCGCACAACCCAGGAAGCTGCAGTTTATAGCAGCACGGACAGAAACGGAGACAGTGTGGCCTGGAGAGCTCACTGAAGAACAGACTGAGGTCTCTCTGCTCTGAGGCAGAGGGTTGGAAATGGTCTCTCCTGCTCTGACTCGCAGAAGAGACACAGAAAGCCCCCAGGGAAAGGCGCCAGAGAACAAAAGCCCCAAAGACTGATTCCCAGTGAGCCCTCCCCCGCGCCACAGGGGCGCAGGGCAACTCCGCCCAAACAGGGTTGCCTGAGTAACAGCACGGCAGGCCCCTACCCCAGAAGACAGGCTGGAAAAACAAGAGGCCAGCAACCCTAAGGTCCCAAGAAAACAGGTGCATCTTGCTTGGGTTCTGGTCAATAATTTCGACTCTATACATTCCCTCAAACACCCATCAACAGAATGACTAGGAGGAGGAGCCCCCAAAACAGAAAGACTCAGAGATTATGACTTATGCTGCAGATTTACAAATGGATGCAGATATAACCAAGATGTCGGAGATGG
This sequence comes from Leptonychotes weddellii, assembly GCF_054177405.1. Lineage (NCBI taxonomy): Eukaryota > Metazoa > Chordata > Mammalia > Carnivora > Phocidae > Leptonychotes > Leptonychotes weddellii. Next base: position 132 of record NW_027736258.1, on the reverse strand, counting down.
AATTCAGGCTAGCAATTGTGAAGACAATGGCTAGAATGGAGAAATCGATTAATGGCAACATAGAGTCTCTAAGGGCAGAAATAAAAGGTGAATTGGCAGAACTTAAAAATGCCATCAATGAGATCCAATCCA
>NW_027736257.1:0-310 GCF_054177405.1 Leptonychotes weddellii | reverse complement strand
TTTATTTATTTGAGAGAGAGAATGAGAGAGAGAGAGAGCATGAGAGGGGGAGGGTCAGAGGGAGAAACAGACTCCCCGCCGAGCAGGGAGCCCGATGCAGGACTCGATCCTGGGACTCCAGGATCATGACCTGAGCCGAAGGCAGTCGCTTAACCAACTGAGCCACCCAGGCGCCCGATATTTTTATAATATTTAATGTATGGAGTTTTAGGGGTTTTTTTGCTATATCAATTATACCTCAACAAAGCTGTTAAAACCATTTTTAGAAGTCTTGCCCAAACCTTGCAGATTCTCACCGGGCTGCCAGTGG
>NW_027736256.1:0-310 GCF_054177405.1 Leptonychotes weddellii | reverse complement strand
GAGTTTAGGTGTTTGCCTGTGGGTGGGCAGCCCAGGAAGGAGTGACGGGACAGGGTGAGTCCCCACCCCTGACAAGCCCGTGTGATGTTGCGTGGGGCCCGTTTGCAGGAATTCCCGGGAGGACACAGTCTCTGCCTTCCAGGAGGCCTGTGTTTGCCTGCCTCACTACATATGTCTGGGACACGCCGTGAGCTGGGTCGGGGGCCCAGGGCTGAGGGTTCAGGATGCTCCCGTGTGAGGATCAGTGTGAGCCACAGATGGACCACAGCAGCCAGGCGGAGGGGGACTGAGGCCACGGGCAGGAAGCTTC
>NW_027736255.1:0-310 GCF_054177405.1 Leptonychotes weddellii | reverse complement strand
GGTGCCAAGCACTGGGGAAGCTCCAGTTACAGAAAACAAGTGGAAACCGCAGGCCCTGGGCCGAACATGGAACTAATTTGGAAGGCAGTGAGGAACAGTGGAACATAACCCAGAGTCCGGGAGGCAGATCTACCCCGAGCCAGGCCCCAAGGTTTAGCACAGTGCCTGGTACCAAAAAAAAAAAAAAAAAGCCCCCAGTAATTTAGAAATGTTGATAGACAGCATGCGGGGAGGAGGAAAGTGAGACCCAGAGAGGAGAAGTGACTTGCCCAAGGTCACATGGTGAATTAGTCCCATTCATTCTTCTATC
>NW_027736254.1:0-310 GCF_054177405.1 Leptonychotes weddellii | reverse complement strand
GTCACTCTCCTTGTTACCTCCAGACTGAGAAAATGATCAAGGGCAGACCTCAGCATGCTGGGTGGCCCCAGTAGTAGTTAATTTCATAGTCAGACTCTGCAGGAGAAAGTGTATGCACCAAAAGTATGGCATGTTTTTATTAATTTGAATCACCAAAAGTCTGGGGCATTCATGTGAATGAATTATGAGAGAGTAAGACAAAGGAAAAAGGAACACAGTCTGAGATTATCTGAATTTGAAGGTTCTCGATTGAATGTCCTAGCCTAAGTCACTACTTCTAAGTTCTAATTCTGTGTTTGGTTGATGGAGG
>NW_027736253.1:0-310 GCF_054177405.1 Leptonychotes weddellii | reverse complement strand
CTGTATCTCATTCTCTCTGTCTCAAATAAATAAATAAAATCTTTAAAAAAAAAAAAAAAGAACTACATATAAACAAAACAACACATATTGTTTGCCTTAGCTCACATTACGTATGTCAAAAGCTATTAAGTCAAATCCAAACTTTCCAAATGATATTTCGTTGGATATGTTAGGTCAAATGAAAAATGAATATAGTTTCAATTCATGATTCACATCCTACAAAAATATTTATCATTATATAAATTGTTATTCAAATAAATGTTCTTCCTGGTATGACAAAGTGGTCTCATTTATTGCCTATGATTTTGTG
>NW_027736252.1:0-310 GCF_054177405.1 Leptonychotes weddellii | reverse complement strand
TTGCCTATGACTTGGTAAATAACTAAGTCTGGTTTTATATATTCTCAAGTGTCATTTGGTTGATGCTCAAAGAATCATGCACAACTACTTCAGTTATTTTTTTTTCTTTAGCTTTAAAATTATATTCCTTTAAGCTATAAAAATTTTTGTTTTCCTAAACACATTTAATAATTATAAGTAAATAAGGGCAAGTGTTGCCGAAGAGTCATAACCCTATTAATCTCTGTGTAAACTGGAGATGAATATAGTTATTATTAACCTATTCAACCTGAAGAACTATGTTGTATTAGCTATATTTATAACTATGTGC
>NW_027736251.1:0-310 GCF_054177405.1 Leptonychotes weddellii | reverse complement strand
TAGTATAACAACTAATGAAAAAGTTCAGGTCAAAATATTGGTTAGGCAGTTTTGTTTTGAAGTAAGCATCTCCATAAGTCAAACAGTGAGATTGTTATCAAATCGCCATACAAAATTTTTCTTAGCAGTGATACTCTTGATCATAATCATTCTAAATACTGTACTTTCCTTTTCTCTCTCGTGTTTTCTAAGTTTCCATTATGTAACTGTGTTACTCAGTTGCCTGAAAGTTGTTGCTGACTAGTGGTACAAAGAATGACTTATTAATATTATTGAATTCAGAGTAAATAAATAAGATTTATTAATTGTT
>NW_027736250.1:0-310 GCF_054177405.1 Leptonychotes weddellii | reverse complement strand
CTTGTGTTCACTCTCTTGCTGTGCCTCTGTCAAATAAATAGAATATTAAAAAAAAAAAAATACATAGCAGCCTAAACTATTATTCAACAAACAATATAGTTTGTTTATATATATATATATATATATATATGAAAAAGCAAAGGGAATAGAAGAAAAATGTGGCATAAGCCAATGATTCATCGAGTCGGCCTCAGAAGTTGACAGATCAGGTGAAAACAATATATAATAATATAAAAAAGATAAATAATTGAATCAATAAGATGGATTTCATAGATACTGTGTTTGTTTTCTATTGCTGCTGTAACAAACT
>NW_027736249.1:0-310 GCF_054177405.1 Leptonychotes weddellii | reverse complement strand
CCATAGGATAAAGGTCACCTTTGGGCCACTGTGGTTAATTGGGCCAGAACTAGGGCGAGGTGCTCACCTTGAGTGCAAAATTTAAGGGGACATCAAAAAACTCAGCAATCTAGAATGAAGCGGAGGAAATCGGAGGGGTAGACGAACCATGAGAGACGATGGACTCTGAAAAACAAACAGGGTTCTAGAGGGGAGGGGGGTGGGAGGATGGGTTAGCCTGGTGGTGGGTATTGAGGAGGGCACATTCTGCATGGAGCACTGGGTGTTATGCACAAACAATGAATCATGGAACACTTCATCTAAAACTAAT
>NW_027736248.1:0-310 GCF_054177405.1 Leptonychotes weddellii | reverse complement strand
CAGATTTTTTTTTTTAAAGCAAGAGCTCTGGACTGCCTGGCTGGCTCAGTCAGTGGAGTATCTGACTTTTGATCTCAGGTGTGAATTCAAGCCCCAAGGCATGGAGTCTAATTAAAAAAAAAAAAAAAAAAAGCAGGAGCCCCTGTAAACAAAATAATTCTTTCTAATTTTATATTTCTTTGTATACTCTGTAGTACTTGCTATGATAACCTCTACATAGTTATTAATCACTAAGGATTGGCTGACTGACAGGTTCTGCTTTGGCTAAATAAGGTGTTCTGAGTTCTTTTCCCACATTACCTACTGATTT
>NW_027736247.1:0-4817 GCF_054177405.1 Leptonychotes weddellii | reverse complement strand
TTCGGATCCCTACTTTTGTATCTTTGAGGTAAATACCCAGTAAGAGCACTGGTTTCTGATGGACAAAGTCATCATCATTCCTACCCATTCTTCTCCAATGTGAGCAGAGAGGACACTCTGAATCCCAAGGATGGATCTACATTTTGTCCAAGCTCCGGGCTTCCCAACTCCTTACATGTCCTCAGTTTCCTGTCCTTGTAGATTGTGTTCTGTATACTTTGTACATTATGAGCCCACGTCAAAGTCAACAATGAGATAGCCTTAGAAGAACCTCTACCCAGTTCTTATTTCTAGTCTGAAGTGCAGACATTTTCTTGGGTGATTGGCAGGTCTAAGATGATATTTATGACGAATGAATGACCTCATGTTTCTCACACTTCTATACACAGGAGCTTCATCTCTATCACAGTTCCTACTATTAAAAAAATAAGCTAATTCATTGACAAGCCATCCATGCAAGGATGGCAATGACCGGTGAGGTGGCCAAAACAGCACAACACTGAGACCTGCTGAAGGAACATAAGTGGCCAATAGCACAGCCATGGACCTCCAAATCCACCATCATGCTCACTTGAACTCATGCTCACTTGAGGCCAGGCTCACTGTGGGCTGCTCTCAGCCAGACTGAGCAGGACACTGGCCCTAAGGCAGGTCCATTCTAGTGAGACACAGGAATCCTGTGGGTGATTCTTATGGATGAAGGCCTCAGCATCAGCTGGTCTGAACCTGACGTGGGATTGTGCTGTAGTCCAAACCTCCCCTTGCCCAATTCTTCTCCCTTCCCTCTCTCCTCCCACATTTGCCAGACCTGCAGTGTGGGCTGAAGATGGTTCCTAACTTCCCTGGATGCCTCCCCCCAAAAATCTCTTGGACTTCTAATCCCATCCTGGCATTCACTTCTTAGCAAACACAAACTAACATAATCAATAACCGAGGAGATGTTTGGTTACAAATCTGAGATGTGTTTGACAGTGTAACCCATGTGAATTTGGAGATTCATATATTTCAGTCCTCCAGACATCTGCTAGCCTCTGGGCTGCCCTGGTGGCTCAGAGCACTGGGTGAGCTGCTGAAGTCAGGGCAGAGTGAAATCTGGTTTATTCTCCCTGGGTTTTCCCCTGCATTTTCTGGGGCAGATTTAATCACAGGAGGAGACATTAGCACATAGCAGCCTCCAGACTTGGGAGACTGACTCCAGGAATTCAGCCAAAGTGCCTCATTTAGGCCCATCCAGGTTATATTAGCCAAGCCATTTTGTTACTGTTTGGCAACCTAACCAGTCAGGAGATTCTGACAGTAGCAAAAAACCAAAACCAAAAACAAAAACAAACAAAAAAACCACCACCTTGTTTGGGAAACCTTGAAAAATGTAGGCCTGTGGTCATTGGAGCAGTAAAGAATATGCTTCTTGTTTGAGAAAGCAAAATAAAATTCCATCTGCGTTCACAGCTGTGCTGGATACTTAACACACAGACAAAGTATGAGGTTAGAGAACCATCAACATGGGGATACCAGATAATGGTGCAGACTTCCATCTTCATAAACATATTCATAATTTTGCATTCAAAATAATTAAAAAGCCTTTAAATTTGGTGTATATGTACTTTTTTGTTTTATCATTTAGTATGGCTTTTATTTTGTAATTATTTATGGAAAGGAACCTTATATTTTCTATACTCAGGTCCTCTCAAGGCCTCCATCGAATGCATAGGTGTGGCCCCAAGACAACCAGTCCCTGCCCCCCCCATGAATGGGTATAGTCAGTGGTGTGTTGGTAAATGTTTAATGACTAGATCTCTGAGAACAAAGGCCCTGATTTGTAGTGTTTGCTGTTTTCCACGATGTAGATACTCTCACCATGGGCGGTGTCACGTTGCCAAGGTGATGTCATGGAGCACATTGCTGAGAAGAGATTCATGACTGACCCCCCTGAGCTTGTAGGAGCTGGGTCCAACACCCCACTGGTTCCAATTTGCCTGCTGAAGATGCCTTTCATTGCCTTCTAATGGAGATGGCATCCTGGGTAGGGGACTACTTTGGATCTCAGAGGCTTCTTGTCCAATTAATGTTACTATCTGTGTTGATTCTAAGGCCCAGGTTTCTTTGGCATTTCTGCCAAATATGCTCTATTTCCTAGTGTAAAACATCTATGGCCATCTCGGAAACCTGCTACAGTAACGATGAGGAAGACAAAGGCAGGGATGATACTTGTCTCCCTCAAAATTCCAATCTTGCTCCTCTGTCGTGAGACAGCTCCTTCACTATCAGCATGTGGCAATTTCTAAGGCAATTTGGCCAATCAAATTGAGGGATTAGCTTAGCAGTTAAGTCATCAGCCCAATAATATGGTTCTTTCTGAAGCTATGAACTTCTTTAAGGGTCTAATAAATGCTATCATTCTTGCTACAGAAAAAAAATGTACCAGCTACTACACTACTAGCGTACTTATAAATATACCTAAAATTTCATGGAAGTCTACCTCCCCCACGTCCCCCATCCCAGTGCATTCATAAACCTGAAATTTAGAACACCTACTTTAACCCTATGGAAACTTTCCTCTCTACACCTAAAAGGCCCCAAATCTAAGCCAATGGAACCCCAGAGAATTTCATGTAAGAAATGCATTGCCCTCTACATGGAAACATTCTTTACAGGATTTGTTCAGACCAAGCATGTTGGATCTCAAAAAGTGGTATTTTAAAATCCTAATATTAGCCTCTGCAGAGGCACTTTCATGCACAGAGGACTCTGACTTCCCTCAGGATTCTGTGGGACTATCCCAGTAATTAACATGAACTGGGATAACAAAATTTTGGAGGTGCTTCTTTCACAAGGGTTAGTGCTGATTAATGAGCAAACATATGTAGATGTGACAGTGGCAGGGAGAGAAAGTTGTGAGAAGTCTGGAGTTGAGGTCCTTGGGTGAGAAGGGCTAGAAAGTACAAAGCAGTCTCATTAAAAATGCATGCTGTTGAGCAAGAAACCTTTACATGGCCTCATTTTTGCTACCTCCTAAAAGATTTCCTAATCCAGCAGGCCTCTGATGAGTGTATTGGGTCACTTTCCTTTTCTCTACCAGGCACACCTTCCATTTCTTTTAAGTTCTGCTGAAATCATCATCACCCCTGGGTCATGTGGGGGTGTCTGTGCCATCTTTTTATAGAAACAAACTTCCTAATCTATGAATTAGGCTTCAGAAGGAAGAAAATTAGCTTTAGAAGCTGCTTGAATTTTGCCAGTTTTCTTTAGTGCTGTGGGACAAATTCCATTACCTCTGGGGATCTACGTGCAGGGTTTTCATTAGTCATTGCTGGTATAAGGTTTTACAAAGCTTTTTTTCAGGAGGAGGGGTCTGCAATTTGTGGCCAGAGGGCTTTGATCTTTCAAATACTTATGAGAGATTCCAAAAGTGTCTAACATTACGGAAAGTCTTGTCCACATTTATTCAATCAGGATTGAATGTCTTCTATGTGTTGGCCACTGAACTTGATGCCAGGGATAGAGTGCTGGGTGAAAACAGACATGATTCCTGCTACCAGATCATAGTGGAGACATCTATTAATAGAAAAACGACACAAATAAAAGTGAAATCACACTTGAGATACTCGGCATAGAGGGGAGATGCAAGGTACCCTGAGAACTTGCAGTGCAAGACCTGACCTAGTGAGAGGACAAAGGATGCTTCCCAGAGAAAGTGATGATGTAGTTGAGACTTAAATAAAATGCAGGTGGTAACTGGGGTAGGGAGCACCTAAGCAGAGAAGAGAATTTGTGTTAAAGAAATTTGTGTTAAAGTAGTGAGGAGCAGAAAACGTTCAAGAATCAAGGAACAGGCTAGTTGCTAAAGAAAAAGAATAAAAAAATTAATGGAAACAATGAACATAGAATATGGGATCATGGTTGTAGTTGGTGTGCCAGGAATGATAGAGGGAAATGCAGTCTAGGAGGGGAGCACTAAGGGCTTTAGCTATATTATAATTCTGCTTTTTGTTTCAAGTTGGTCAGTGAGTACATGGAGTTCATTATAACACTCCTTATACTTTCATACATCTACTAGTATTTTTGTTAAAAGATTTATTTATTTATTTGAGAGAGAGAGCATGGGTGGGGAGAGGGGCAGAAGGAGAGGGAAAGAGAGAATCTCAAGTAGACTCCCTGCTGAGTGCAGAGCCCCATGTGGGGCTTGATCCCACAACCCTGAGATCATGACCTGAGCCAAAGTCACAAGTCAGACACTCAACTGACTGAGCCACCCAAGTGACCCAACTATTAATTCCTTTAAAGAAAGAGCATGAGCCTGAGTGAAAAGAGAGAACAAAAGAGAATGGCAGAGAGATGAAGCTGGAGGGTTAGAAAAGATATCAGTAAGAGTGTAGATCTTTCAGGTTAACTGAATTAAAACATTATGATGGTTGTTTTTGTGGTCTAGTTCAGGTGGCACAATCCTGAAGTTGTAATTTTTGTTGTCTTTGCTTTAGGGTATCCTAAACTATTCCTTATGTAATGGTACTAACCATGGGCTTTTTCTATTTTTTTTTATTTTTATTTTTTATTTATTTTATTTTATTTTTTAAATTTTTTTATTCTTATGTTAATCCCCATACATTACATCATTAGTTTTAGATGTGGTGTTCCATGATTCATTGTTTGTGCATAACACACAGTGCTCAATGCAGAATGTGCCCTCCTCAATACCCATCACCAGGCTAACCCATCCTCCCACACCCCTCCCCTCTAGAACCCTCAGTTTGTTTTGCAGAGTCCATCATCTCTCATGGTTCATCTACCCCTCCGATTCCCCCCCTTCATTCTTCCCC
>NW_027736246.1:0-310 GCF_054177405.1 Leptonychotes weddellii | reverse complement strand
TGTCCAAAAACAAGGAATTATTTAAGCAAAGGATTAAGTGGTAATTTTTAACCTAAAAGATGTTTGCAGACCAAGTACAAATGGTTGAGGTGGGAGTACTTTGGGATTAGCATGCCCGTTTCTTTTGAGTTGGTTATACCAGATGGAATTTAACAACATTGTGAACATTTAAATCATTAGGTACCAGGGCACTTGGGTGGCACAGTTGGTTGAGCGTCCAGCTCCGGTCGAGCCCTGCTTCGGGCTCCATGCTTGGCATGGGGTCTGCTTGAGATTCTCTCTCTCTACCTCTCCCTCTGCCCCTCCTCCC
>NW_027736245.1:0-310 GCF_054177405.1 Leptonychotes weddellii | reverse complement strand
TTCCATACAGGCCCTCCCATGTTAGAAAACTGCCTCAGAAACCTTCAGTGGGTCAAATACCCTGTCTTTGAACAGTATGAGGAAGTAGACTATACCTGGGGCATACACTTAAACTTACTCTGCCCATTGAGATTCTAAGACTTTGATGAGGCCCATTTTAGTGCTATCTTATTCAACAAACAGTTCAATCCCACAAATAATGAGTAAGCAAGTACCATCTGCAAGACATTCATTCAATAAATATTTCCAACTTCAACTATGTATCATGCACGAGAGATTCACCTACAAGAAAAAGATGAAGAGAGATGGG
>NW_027736244.1:0-310 GCF_054177405.1 Leptonychotes weddellii | reverse complement strand
TGGGGAGAGAGAGAGAGAAAGAGAGAATTTTACCTTGTGTGGTCAAGTTGGCCAAAATCGAATTGTTACTATAAGGTGTTTAGGAAAAAAAAAGCTTTAATATCAATAGTTTATGTATGTAATTTTCTTTCATCTGCTGAAAGGACTAAGCTTTCCTGAAGTATTTGTCAGCTCCAGATAAAATATTGTGAAAGGTTTTCTTTACTTTTTTTTTATTATTATGTTATGTTAATCACCAAACATTACATCATTAGTTTTTGATGTAGTGTTCCATGATTCATTGTTTGAGTATAACACCCAGTGCTCGGGG
>NW_027736243.1:0-310 GCF_054177405.1 Leptonychotes weddellii | reverse complement strand
GAGTGTTAGTTCCAAGGAAATGGATACACAATTTGGAAATTGTCATATCTGAATTTGAAATGAATTTGGGGGGAAGTATAATATGGAAAAAAGGTGAGACTGAGCAAACAAATAGGTACATACATAGTCTAAAGAAAATCCCAGAAGCAAAAGAGCTCTAGTTTTAAAGTGAACAGTTCACACTTCCTACATGGCCCTTATTATTTCTTTCTTTTTTTTTTTTTTAAAGATTTTATTTATTTATTTGAGAGAGAGAATGAGATAGAGCATGAGAGGGGGGAGGGTCAGAGGGAGAAGCAGACTCCCTGCT
>NW_027736242.1:0-310 GCF_054177405.1 Leptonychotes weddellii | reverse complement strand
TTCTAAGAAACTTCACTATCTGGTTAATGACATATGTTCCCCAATATAATCTGTCACATCTGCCTAGTATCAAGAACAAACTATTTAAAGGAAAGAATCATTTACTAGTCTCTACTGAGCCTAATTATAAGTATCCTTGTTAGACTACAAAACCCTACATATATTTTCCTTTCAATCTGCATGTGTCTGTAATGGTGTCTGAAATGAGTGTCCTGTAGGCAGCATATAGATGGGTCTTACTTTTTTATCCAATCCATTTCCTTATGTCTTTAGATTGGAGTGTTTAGTCCATTTACATTCAAAGTAATTA
>NW_027736241.1:0-310 GCF_054177405.1 Leptonychotes weddellii | reverse complement strand
GTTCCTCCCCCCGCTTAGCCACCGGAGTGACGTCCCTCAGTGGAGCAGACTTTTAAAAGTCCCGATTTTGTGCTCCCTGGCTCTATCACTTGTCAGAAGCGGCTGATGGAAGCCCCTCCCCCGCCGTCTTGCTCCGCCCCTCTTCTACTGATTTCTGAGAAGAGCTGTAAATTCATGTTGAGTTAGCTTAAGTTTCTTTTATGTATGTGTTGACTGTTTCCGTTTTGTCTCTGACATAAGTGACTTCAATTTACTTTGATTCTACAAGACACAGCCATAGCTTCATTCATGAAATTTAAAGTCTAGTAGG
>NW_027736240.1:0-310 GCF_054177405.1 Leptonychotes weddellii | reverse complement strand
TTCTCGGTTGCATCTTACTATAAGCAGCAAGAAGAAATCAGGCGAATTTTCCATCTTTTTTTTTTTCTCCATCATTTGGTTGGGAATGTCCTCAGTGACAAATTACCAGTTTAGGTGTTTCTGTGAAAATGTTTTTAAGATATGATTAATATTTAAGTCCAGACTTTAAATAAAGCAAATTACCTTCCAGCATGTAGATATACTTCATACAATATGGTGAAGGCCTTAAGAGAAAAGATAAAATCCTTCATGGGAGAAGGAACTCTGTCTCCAGACTGCTTTCAACCTCAAGACTCCACCATATGCCCTT
>NW_027736239.1:0-310 GCF_054177405.1 Leptonychotes weddellii | reverse complement strand
TTGTCCATTCCATCTCATTTTCAAACTGATTGGTGTGTGTTCATAGTATTCTCTTCTGACTTTCTACACTTCTATAAAAGACAACCCCAGGGGCACCTGGCTGACTCAATTGGTGGAACATGTGACTCTTGATCTCAGGGTCATGAATTTGAGCTCCACATTGAGTATAGCGATTACTTCAAAATCTTTAAAAAAAAAATGACCCCATTTTTTACTCATAATTTAGTTTATTTTTGCTTTCTCTCTTGTTTTTTTCAAAGTACTAGGTTTTGATTTTAATGTTTTTGTTATTCCTTTTTCATATATATAC
>NW_027736238.1:0-310 GCF_054177405.1 Leptonychotes weddellii | reverse complement strand
TTATCTTTGTGTCTCAAATGAATAAATAAAATCTTTAAAAAATAATAATAAATAAATAAATAAATAAATAAATGGGCTGTCCTTTGTAATAGGAAGATGACTTACCGCCAGGGGCCCCAACTGATCCTCTTCCCATTTAACATTAATTGGGAAATTCCTGGTTTGAAAGAATTATTATTCTTTATTATTAATGACATAATTATGTCATCAAGAAGGCAGCCACTCGCGTTATGATGACAAAGCTTGCAGCTGCTGGACCAGGTCCAGGAGGGTGTGGTCACTGATGAACCTTGGCTCACGTGCTCTGGGG
>NW_027736237.1:0-310 GCF_054177405.1 Leptonychotes weddellii | reverse complement strand
GTGAGCCAGCTAATATAGAGCACAGAGGTGAGATGGACTAGCATAACAGACCAGGGGCAGACTAGACACTTCCAAAGAGTCAACTCACAGGAAAGACTAATGAGAGTTACATGTACCAGGAAGTGGGCCAGTTTGGGAGACACTTTTCAGTAGAAGAGTTTTTGCCTTCCTTAGTACACCTGGGGTCATTTCTTGTTTCATATTAACCTAAGATTAGCAATGCCCCCCATGGCACAGAACATTGGGGATATTGATCAAAAATGAATAATTGGTCCTGGAATCCTAAGCATCACTCCTTTCTCTCTGAAGC
>NW_027736236.1:0-4818 GCF_054177405.1 Leptonychotes weddellii | reverse complement strand
TTTTTTTAAAAATACAAGTTAGCTTAGCCATACAGAGAAAACAGGGATTTATTGGGTGTAGCAGTTAAAGGAGGATCACGATGGCACATATATATTTTTTTATCTCTACTTTCCCCAGTGATGAATGATTTCGTATCATGTAAATAAAGCAAACAAGCTTTCCATTTAACTTACAGGTAGAGAACAAGTAGCATATGTATTTTGGAGAGGTAATTTCTCAACAAACATGCTGATTATCAATGGTTATAAAGATGGCTCTGATAAATGAACTTTAGGTGAGGTTCAAAATAGACTTAGGTTAATTTGAACTCACACCTACAGTGAAGAAGTTCTATCTCCCTCCACAGTCTTGTCCCCCTCCTAGTGTGTACAGAGCACATGGCGTCAGTCACAGACCTAATTGCTCATATTGACTCAATCAAAGAATGGCAGGGACAGCATAAAAATATTCTGGGTGAGGTAAGCTGATGGTAAAAGCAGAGCTGGGTATGCGACCTGGAAGTCAGTGATCCTATATACTTCCTCTAAAATCACAGTAGCCTCTGAGAATTAAAAAAACAACAAAACAACAAAACAAAAAACAAAAAAACAAGTCCCAACTATCCATTCTATCTCTCTTCAAGTTTCCTATCCCTTTCCAAATACATTTATAAGCCATGAGCATTCCACATTCTCTAAGTTCTTACAGCTATAGAGCTTTCGATCTAAGTTCCATCTCACATCACATTGCTATTTTGTTTTCATGGTTCTGGGTTAATTTAAATAGGAAACCTAAACTCTTTTTAAATTATTTCTCTAGCAGTGTGACTATGTGAGTATGTCTGAACATGGGGGTAGTGCGGAAAGGGAGGTGATAGAGAAAGACTTTTTTTTAAAGTTGTTTGATTGATGTGATAGTAAGAAAACACTAGATATTTCACATTGACCACTTTCCACCGTAGATTTCAGCTCCCTGGCCAAGTAAACGATGAATAACTTCTGTGTGCTTATTTAGGACTGAATTACTGAGTGATTACCTTTAAAGTCCAGATTGCCAAGGAATTTATATTGAGAAAAGTGGCTAGGGAAAACTTTTTCTCAAAATTTCTTAAAACGTTAGAGACAATTGAGATACAATCTGAATTGGAAAATGCTACTTCTAGTTATCTACCACTTAGCTTGGGAAGTCTCACTGAAAGTTGCCAGATCCAGGAGGGCAAGAATCACATCTGAAGAACTATGTATCATCAGTGCTTAACAGAGTCTTGAACAGAGACTCATGCTGTAGTGGATGAAAAGAGAATTGCTTTTAGTTTAGCTCTTTGTTTTGTCTTATATTATTTTTCTGTGCCATTTTTGAGTTTCTGCTTTTGTTCTAATGTTGGTATTTCTACTTCCCAAGAAGTTTGTGTCTGCCTTTCTATTAATTTTACATATATTTTAGCTTTACTGTTCAGTGAGGAGCATGTTAAATGTGGCAGGACTGTGAGGAGGAAGTCAGTAAAGTTCACCCATAAAGGGAAGATGCTGGAACAACAAATCAAATAGAAATCTAAGACAAGTATTTGGGAAACACAGACTACAAAAAAAGGGGGGGTAGAAAATGAAAATCCATCATGTTTACATTTTCTCATAGGAACTGTATTAGGTATTTGACAGAAATTATCTCATTTAATCTTCAATACAATTGGATTACATATTCATTATAATTTGTTTTTTAGAGAAAACTTTAAGATCAAAGAAATTGTCTATTTTTTACAATGTCACAAAAAATAGGTAAAATATAATTCAAACTCAGGTCACTTTGTTTTCAAATACCTGTGTACACTTCCATAATACACTGCCTTCTAAGTAGAAGAATAAAGGTTTTGACATATATTTAAAACTTCTTTAACATTTGTGCTTGGTCTAATAGTAGAAATGCTTCCTGTGACTTAGACTGGCAATGGGAAAGGATGTACTAAGGTATGCTTTTTTTAAGATATAAATTAACATAAAAAACTAATGATGTACTATGTGCTGGCTAATTGAACATAGTCATAAAAAATAATAAAAAAATAAAATATAAATTAAATAACCAAGAGTTGGACCCCTAACTCCCACCATATACATTAATTACCTGAGAATGAATTAAAAACTTAGGGACACCTGGGTGGCTCAGTCGGTTAAGCGTCTGCCTTCAGCTCAGGTCATGATCCCAGGGTCCTGGGATCGAGTCCCGCATCGGGCTCCCCACTCTGCGGGGAGCCTGCTTCTCCCTCTGCCTCTCTCTCTCTCTATCTCTCATGAATAAATAAATAAAATCTTTAAAAACAAAAAACAAAAAAACTTGCCTTTGAAAGTTTAAAAAAAAAAAAACTTAAATGTAAGAGCTGAAACTATGAAACTCTAAGAAAACATAGGGATAAATTTTCAAGATGATGGATTTGGCAACAGTTTCTGAGATTTAGCACCAGAATTACCAGCAATAAAGTTAAAAAAGATAGCTAAATTAGACTTCACTTTAAAATAACTTGTTTTAGGGGCACCTTGGTGGCTCAGTCGGTTAAGTGGCTGCCTTCGTCTCAGGTCATGATCCCAGGGTCCTGGGATCGAGCCCCGTGTCAGGCTCCTTCCTCAATGGGGAGCCTGCTTCTCCCTCTCACTCTGCCTGCTGTTCTGCCTACTTGTGCTCTCTTTGCCAAATAAATATTTTAAAAACAAATAAAATAAAATAACTTGTTTTAAAGGACCCTATCAAAAACATGAATAGAGGGGTGCCTGGGTGGCTCAGTTGGCTAAGCAAGCGATTAGGTCATGATCTCAGGGTCGTGAGATTGAGCCCCACATAGAGCTCCAGCTCAGCGTGGAGTCTGCTTGAGATTCTTTCCCTCTCCCTCTCTCCTCCTCTGCCCCTCCCTTCGCATGCTCTCTCTCTCAAAAATTTTAAAAAAACATAAAAAGAGAGCCCACAGAATAGGAGAAAACATTTGCAAATCATATATCTGAAAAGGACTTGCATTGGGAATATATAAAGAATTCTTACAACTCAATAATAAAAAGACAAATACTCCAACTAAAAAATGATCTGAACAGATGTTTCTCCAAAGAAAATATATAAATGGCCAATAAGCCCATGAAAAATTATCATCATTAGTCATCAAGGAAATGAAAATCGAAATTTCAATGAGATACCAGTTTACACCCACTAGGATGACTATGATCAAAATGTCTGATAACAAGTGTTGATAAGGATACAGAGTAATCAGAACCCTCATATGCTGCTGGAAAGAATGTAAGTGGTGCAACCACTTTGGAAAACAGTCTGAAAGTTTCTCAAAAAGTTAAATATAAAGTTATCATCTGACCCAGCAATTCTACTTCTATGTATAACTCAAGAGATATAAAAATATGTCTGCATAATACCTTGTACACAAATGTTCAAAGTAGCATTATTCCTGATAGACAAAAGGTAGAAGCAACACAAATTTCCATGAACTAATGACTGGATTAAAAATGGGATACACCCATACAATGGAGTATTATGCACCCAAATATAGGCATGAAGTACTGTTAGATGCTGCAACATGAATGAACTTTAAAACATCACTCTAAGTGAAAGAAGTCAGTCACAAAAGACACATATTATATGATTCCATTTCCATGAAATGTCTAGAATAGGGAAAATACAGGGAAAGAAAGTATATTTGTGATTGCCTAGAGCTGGGGTGATAGCTAGGAGGTATGGGGTTTCTACTTGGGGATGACGAAAATATTCTAAAATTGTTTGTGATGATGGTTACACTGTACTTTCTCCTTGACATGCATTTTGTTGTAGTGAGTCATTTGAGTTCTATAAATAAAATGCAAGCTTTGAAATAATGCCAATAATAGACTCATTTTGGTACAAATGTAACACTGTATAGTGTAAAGGGAGTAGACTTACAAGTCAAATCTATTGGGGGTGATCTTAGAATAGGTAGCCAAATATTAAGCTCTTGTATAGATAGTAACAGATAGTAACAGGAAAGGAAAAAGAGATAGGGACCATTTTCTAAAGTCAAGCTAACATTTAAAACCATAGCATGAAAAACATTTTTTAAGCAAAAATATAAACACCACCACCAAAAACCCAAACATAACACCTTTTTCTATGAATCTGGATCAAAGTCTAAGAATCCTTCAAAGAAAGCATTGAAGGAAGCCAGATTGAGTTAAACCCAGCACTGAGGCACTTTAAATGGATTATATTGATAATCTCTTTAACAGTACTGCATCGGGTGAGGAAATATGTTCACACCAGTGTAAGTAATTCTCCCAAGATCCAGGAGATAATAGGGGTTGACAAGATTCAAATCCTAGGAAATGATTTAAAAATCTAAGTTTTCCTCATTATGCCTCTCTGAATCCCCAAACCCCCTTAATATATTACCAAATGCTTATGGGAGTGTTTGTGATCTAGAACTAGACAGTTTCATCAGTTGAAACAGATTCTCAGCAGCAGTTTTGGGGTAGGTATGGGCAGGACATGCAGGTTGTTATCAAAACATGATATAATGAGATTTAGTCACTAACCTTAAATGGGAAGCTGACAGAGATGTAAAGCACAGCAACAACAAATGAAGGCACAATAAAGAGATGAAACAAAGTGGGGAAGCACTAAAATTCTAGAATTGAGCAAGTCAGAGATCCAGCACATCTGGACACTTTGCAAATTCCCCTCATAGAAGTTGGAAAATGGGAATCCATTCATGATCTGCATACCAAGCTATGTACCCTTGTTTGGGTTTGAATCTATCTACAGGAAGGGGAACTAGCAATTATTTGCCAAGCAGCAAGCCTTGATTTTAGAGGGCCCTG
>NW_027736235.1:0-310 GCF_054177405.1 Leptonychotes weddellii | reverse complement strand
AATAAATAAAATCTTTAAAAAAATAAAAATAAAAAAATTAAAATGAAGATAATTTTTGTATTAGGATGGTGAGATTACGACTGTTTCTTCAGGAATTTACTTTAATGTTACTATGTTGGTTTTATGAGAAAACAGCCTTGGGAGATATGATTTCCTGTTCGTCTTTCTTTGATGTGTGTCTTACCATCTTACTGCCCTACAATGTTAGTAAAAGTCCGTTCAGCACTCTCCCACCCTGCATGGCGAGCTTATTAGCTAACGCAGCTGACATTTATCGGACACTGCGGCTGACATCTAAGGTCAGTGAGTT
>NW_027736234.1:0-310 GCF_054177405.1 Leptonychotes weddellii | reverse complement strand
TCTTGCCATTTGCAATGACGTGGATGGAACTGGAGGGTATTATGCTGAGCGAAATAAGTCAATCAGAGAAAGACATGTATCATATGACCTCACTGATATGAGGAATTCTTAATCTCAGGAAACAAACTGAGGGTTGCTGGAGTGGTGGGGGTTGGGAGGGATGGGGTAGCTGGGTGATAGACATTGGGGATGTGCTATGTATGTGCTATGGTGAGCGCTGTGAATTGTGTAAGACTGTTGAATCACAGACCTGTACCTCTGAAACAAATAATACATTATATGTTAAAAAAAGAAGAAAGGAAGAAGGAAG
>NW_027736233.1:0-310 GCF_054177405.1 Leptonychotes weddellii | reverse complement strand
TGCTGGCCCTCGCACTGCCCAGGCTGGGGGCAGAGATGCTCTGCCTGTCCAGTGCCGCCCCCTCCCAGGCTGAAGAGTGGGCCCTGCCGCAGGAAAAGGGGATTGCTCAGGACACCGCCCTGCTGACCACCCTGTGCACTTGTTAATGCCTACCCTGACCACAGTCTGTAATCCTGCCCCCTCTGATCACAGTCTGTACTCCTGCCCCCTCTGATCACAGTCTGTACTCCTGACCCCTCTGATCACAGTCTGTAATCCTGACCCCTCTGATCACAGTCTGTACTTCTGCCCCCCCGATCACAGTCTGTAC
>NW_027736232.1:0-310 GCF_054177405.1 Leptonychotes weddellii | reverse complement strand
AGTTTTGCAGAAGCTTTTATTAAATGTAAGGGGAAAGATTATCCAAAACTCCCTACTGATCAGGGGAGAATATCCATTCCTGAAATCAGGTGTACTTTCTTTGAGAGGCTTTACAATAGCAAACCTCACAAAGGCAACCAGAACTCTGAATTGTTTACTCTCTACACCTCAGATCCCTACAGTGTAGTAGAGGTGACAGTTGATGGTGACCGTTGTGGAAGCTGAGACTGATAAAATATGTGTTCACTCAGATTATTTTCTTGTTAAGACCTCCAGCTGCTATATTGGCAATACTTTATATTGGGCTGGT
>NW_027736231.1:0-310 GCF_054177405.1 Leptonychotes weddellii | reverse complement strand
TGTGCCCTTGACTTCCCGTCCAGTTTATTCATGACATGACTTTCTATTATATAAATCTCAAAATAAAGATAGATTTAATCTTTTTTTTTTTTTATATTTTATTTATTTGACAGAGAGAGATAGTGAGAGCAGGAACGCAAGCAGGGGGAGTGGGAGAGGGAAAAGCAGTCTTCCCGCCGAGCAGGGAGCCCGATGTGGGGCTCGATCCCAGGACCCCGGGATCATGACCTGAGCCGAAGGCAGACGCTTAACGACTGAGCCACCCAGGCGCCCAAGATAGATTTAATCTTTTAAGAAGTTTCTTAGAGTA
>NW_027736230.1:0-310 GCF_054177405.1 Leptonychotes weddellii | reverse complement strand
CAAAAGGTTTCCAAATGGTTATTTTTTTTTTTTAAGATTTTATTTATTTGAGAGAGAGCACAAGCGTGAGCAGTGGGGGTGGGGGAGGAGCAGAGGGAGAGGGAATCTCAATCAGACCCCTTTGAGCTCAGAGTCCCATGCGGGGCTCAATCTCATGACCCTGAGATCATGACCTGAGCAGAAACCGAGAGTCCAATGCCCAACCGTCTGAGCCGCCCCCCAGGCTCCCCTCCAAATTGTTAAATTTAAAAATAGTTCTCTTTTGATCTTTAAGGTTGCTTTTTGTTCCAAGTATCTTAGAGTCTATCTT
>NW_027736229.1:0-310 GCF_054177405.1 Leptonychotes weddellii | reverse complement strand
TAATAAAAAGGTAAATTTCTCTCTTTATCTTATTGTCTTAGATTACACTTAATGCACTGTCAGAAAGTCTACCTGGTCACTTTAACATTCACCTTAATCTCCAGATTTTTATCTAAAATTTTTCTGTTGGGTAGCTAAAGGTCACATTTATTCTCATTAACAAAAACCCCTCACTTCCCTTATTCCTCTGAAAGTGGTGGATCTGTATGTGGGAAAATTCTGATGTACATGATGAGAACACCTACATCTTAAATATTTTCCCTAATATCAGTCAACTGCATATGTCTGACATGCAATATATTTTAACTTG
>NW_027736228.1:0-310 GCF_054177405.1 Leptonychotes weddellii | reverse complement strand
TGGACATGGCAAGAAGGCCACCCACACACAGGACACTAATATATCTCCAAGTCTAGCAACAGGGAAAAGAGTGGGTGTGAAGGGGGCTGCCCTTTCTCTCTTTGAAAAACAAAAACCAATTAACTGAGAGTCAGTCCTGTTATCTCAGCTGGTCTCCCTCCAATCCCTTTGCTAGCTCTTCGCCTAAGACCCAGCTCCTCGTCCACAGCCCTAGGCCAAACTAGAGATAAATAATGGTGATCAAGATTAGCGAGAGGGGCGCCTGGGTGGCTCAGTTGGTTAAGCGACTGCCTTCAGCTCAGGTCATGAT
>NW_027736227.1:0-310 GCF_054177405.1 Leptonychotes weddellii | reverse complement strand
TTTTGGATTTTCAAAATTTAACTTCCAGGGCACCAGCATTTTCTGTGTGTATAACAATGCATGTACGTGTGGTGGTACTTAGGTATTCATTTTATGAAAAAACGTACTTCCAAAAAAAAAAAAAAAGTAAAAGCAAGATATGTGTGTTGAAATCTCCCCAAATAAATTGCAGACCTTCAAAGAGCTGGGAAAATAAAAGCCAAGTCTGGAATCAGTTATTTAAGATGTCTTCAGTAGAAGAGTGGTGAAGTATGGAGACGATAAATATAAATCTACAATAGAAATATGATGCTGAGGGCGCCTGGGTGGC
>NW_027736226.1:0-310 GCF_054177405.1 Leptonychotes weddellii | reverse complement strand
ATGATCTCAGGGTCCTGGGATCGAGCCCTGCATGGGGCTCCACACTCAGCGGGGAGTCTGCTTGAGCATTGTCTCCCTCTCCCTCCGCCCCTCCCTCTGCTCGTGCTCGCTCTCTCTCTCAAATAAATAAATAAACAAAAAAAACAGTGTATTCTATTTGTTTTTTAGATTTATTTTATTTTATTTATTTTATTTTATTAATTTAATTTAATTTAATTTATTTTATTTTATTTTTTATTTTATTAAATAAAATCTAATCACCATACATTACATCATTAGTTTTTGATGTAGTGTTCCATGATTCATTGTT
>NW_027736225.1:0-4819 GCF_054177405.1 Leptonychotes weddellii | reverse complement strand
CGTGGTACGACAGCCAGGCATTGTGTCCCGAGTCGGCGTCCACCGCCACCACCTTGGTGACCAGGTAGCCGGGCTGCGCGGCGCGCGGCACCGTGTCGAAGAGCGCTGAGCCGTCGGGCCCCAGCGCCGGGTACAGCACCCGGGGCGCGTTGTCGTTGCGGTCGCCCACCAACACGCGCAGGCTCACGTTGGCGCTGAGTGCGGGCGAGCCCTGGTCGCGGGCCTGCAGGGTCAGCTCGAAGGCGCGCAGCTGCTCGTGGTCGAAGGCGCGCTGCGCGAACACCACCCCGCTCTGCGCGCTCACGGACACGTAGGACGCCAGCGCGCGTGGCTCCAGGTCGCTGGCCACGATGGAGTAGGAGACGCGACCGTTGGGCCCCACGTCGGGGTCGGAGGCGCTGACTTGGGCGATGGAGGCACCCGGAGGGTTGTTCTCGGCAATGTGGACCAAATAGAAAGCCTGTTCAAAAACTGGAGCATTGTCGTTGACATCTTCGATGTGCAGAGTGATACTTGAGCTGGAGGAAAGGGGTGGCTTTCCCCTGTCAGTGGCTGTGATAGTGACATTGTACGAAGGGGTCTTCTCCCGGTCCAAGGACCCATCTGTTACAAGCTTGTAGTAATTATTGGCAGAAGATTCAATTCTGAAAGGAACTGTTTCTTTTATGAGGCATGTGACCTCTCCATTTTGGCCCGAATCTTTGTCATGTGTTTTGAACAGAGCAATCACCATCCCGTGTTCTGCACCCTCGGTTATGGAATTAGACACTGAAGTGAAAATAACCTCTGGGGCATTGTCATTCTCATCTAAAATTTCTATTATAATTTTACATTCAGTGGCCATGCCTCCACCATCCTTGGCTTCTATGCTCATGGTATAACTACTCCTAATTTCGAAGTCTATAGGACCTTTGGATTTAATTTCTCCATTTTGATGGTCTAGCATAAACATATTTCCAATATCTCTTAGTGTTTTGAAGGAGTAGGTGATCTCTGCATTGATGCCCTCATCCTGGTCGATGGCTGTCACCTTGAGCACAGAGGTGCCCAAGGGCAAGTTCTCTGGAAGGCTAACTTTGTACACATCCTGACTGAACACTGGGGGGTTATCGTTGGCATCAGTGACCTCAATCCTGATTTGAATGGTGCCACTTCGGACTGGGTCACCCCCATCCATTGCGGTCAGGACTAGAAAATGGGAGCTCTGGTGTTCCCGGTCCAGGGGCTTCTCCAATATTAATTCTGGGGCATTCTTGCCTTCAATCTTATCCTTCACCATCAGAGAGAAATACTCATTATAGCTGAGTTGGTAACTCTGGAGAGAGTTAGGTCCTACATCTGCATCTATAGCGGATTCCAGACCAAACTGAGTTCCTAGAATTGCAAGTTCATTGATTTGTAAAACAATGCTATTTTGGGGGAAATACGGTGGATTGTCATTTATATCTTCTATCCTCACCGTTATATGAAAAACATTTAGAGGATTCTCTGCCACGATCTCTAGGGGCACAACACACAGGGTGCTTTGGGGACAGAGCGACTCCCTATCTATTCTGTCACTGACAAGTATGTTGCCATTCTCCCTGTTTATGGTAAAGTATTGTTTCTCTGCACTAACTCTGAGGTTGCGGTTCAGTAAATCCCGTACATGCAGCCCCAGGTCTTCAGCAAGGTTCCCTACTACTGAGCCCCTGGCCATTTCTTCAGGAATAGAGTAGCGGATCTGCTCAGAGAGCCCCCCACAGAACAAAGGCAGCAGGAAGGGAAAGAGTACTTGCCGCTGCCCGGTATGGCTCCTCTGCTTCGCCCTAGTTCCCATCATTTTCTTCACTGCTGCAGCCTCAGATGTAACGAGAAGATGCTTTACAAATTGTGTTTAAAATATTTACTGCTAATGCGTAGAAAACTCAACACTCTGTTTCAAGGCATTCCATTCCATATTCCAGAATCATTTGCTGAGCAGAGAGCCCGAATCTGGACTTTATCTCCTTTCAGAACTGCTTCCGTGACTGCGCAGAAAACCACTTAGGTAGATCATGGACTCCAGTTCTTGCAGCGCATTGGCCAACAGCGGCGCTCGGAGTCTACTTAGAAAACTGCAGTCCGAAGCCTTGCAAATAATGAGATTAGCTATTCTGACAGATTTGTTGGACTGATGTATAGGGAACCAGGCAATAGATGAGTTTTGGATGTGTCTATTTTCTAGTGTTTACTATCAAAGAAGGTTCCTTAGAGATTTGATTCTATAGAAGAGTCATTAACCCAGTATAGAAAAGTTTATCTTTTTCTAATCAGAGGCAGGGCATATACTGGAGGAATAAAGCAAAGTCTTCTCTCCAGACGTAGAACAAAGACCACATGGTAAAATAACCTCACCAAATGATATGGGGAAATTTTTACAGCCATGAAATAATACCCAGTATTAGCTTCAATCTTATGTGCAGATAATTTTCCTTCTCCTTTTTCCAGAGCAACTGGAGGACAGCTCAAAGGCATAATCAGGATAAGGATGACCAATGACATATAGCCTTCCTTGCTACTTCTAAAATAGATTTATGAAAGGGATTATCAACTATTGTACACCTTCACCATAAACAGAATATAAAAGCATACCCTAGTAGGTTACCATAGGAATTTAATGACATGCAAAAATGTGAGGTGTTCTATTTTTATCCTTCTCTCTTTTTTTTTTAAGATTTTATTTATTTATTTGACAGAGAGAGACATAGCGAGAGCAGGAACACAAGCAGGGGGAGTGGGAGAGGGAGAAGCAGGCTTCCCGCAGAGCGGGGAGCCCGATGTGGGACTCGATCCCAGGACCCCAGGATCATGACCTGAGCCGAAGGCAGACGCTTAACGACTGAGCCACCCAGGCGCCCTTATCCTTCTCTTTAACTGGACCACATGTTGTACCATAACAGAACTGTATCACTACCTCTGAGTCAAAATAACTGTCTTAATCTCAAGTTTCAAAGCTAACCTTTCCTTTTTGTTCTCCAAGATTTTGGTTGCCAGCTCCTAACTGTTCAGACAGTGTTTTAAAATATATATATATGGAACAACCTCCTTCTCCCCACAAATACCTCATATCCTTTTTATTCATCTAATTTCAATTCAAGTAAAATGCCTTAAGTCTTTTTTTTTTTTTCTGTTTGGAATTCCATAGGCATAAAATTTATCCCTACATGCTTAAGGCACTCTGACATTTTTCTTGACGTTGGGACAAATTTAGGCATCTGTTGCAGGATTTCCCTTTCCTACAGTTGAAATTCTTTTTGCCCAAACATTAGACACTCAATTATAGTTAAATATATTAAGGTCAATCCCTAAATGAGAAAGGAAAACTTGAAAGGGAACCTGAACATGTAAATAATCTGGGTCAAATGTTTCTAAGCGGTATGAAGAGTGCTAAGCTGAATTGATTGTGATGATTCCTGTGATCAAATATCCTCAAAAATTTCCTTTCCTCACTTGACTTTCCTCGACATTGTTTCAGATAACATGTAGGTCATTAGGTAACTACAGGGCTTCAATTACAAGTTGGTTCTGAATATAAGGATTGAATATACTTACATATAATACAAAATGAATTTTCAAAGGAAATTAAAAAGGAATCCATGACTCACAGGCATATTGAAAACAGAACAAAAAAAGGAAATACCAAATAGGAATACCAGCTAAATCAGTCTCATAAGGTCCAAATAACTACTGCATCTCTTATATTTACAAGCTGGTCCACATCAGTAAATCTCAAAAATGTAAGCATGTTTAGCCAATTTGTAAATAGCTTTTTGAGAAGCACTGGATCAAAATTATTTCTGCAAGTGAATTTACCACATTAAAGAATCATGAACACACACTAAAGTACCAGTAAAAGAATAAAAGGAAATAATACCAGTTCAACAATTCAACTACTCAGAACAATCAAATGACTGCATTGTAGAAACAGAAAAGATGTCTAGAACTTGAGGGGAAAAAAGTGTACATTTTCTCTCCCAAGAGAATCTAGTAGTAAAAAGGTAGTCAATATATCTGTTTTGGTAGTATAAATAAAAGAAAGTTGAAATAATCAACATAATTTAAACATATCACCACCCATCAAAGATCAAAATAGAATTCTTTCATGCTCAGAGAAGAGCTTACATCTGTAAACACCTACATGTAAGTGTGTGTATATGTGTGTATAGATAAGGAAAAGAGCTACAGAGTGTATCCCACTGAATGAAGAGGGCCAAATTTGAACATTAGAAGTAAAGCAAATAATGGTAGAATATAATTATGAATTAGGGAAGGCAATGTGAAGTCATAATAGGGAAATAATAAAAACTGTGAATCATTAATTTGAATCCTAACCAGTTTACATTGATAGTCACAGACACTGATGATAGAAAAATATGACTAAAATTTAACTTATTATAAAGCAAGCCATGATAGTTGAACTAGACCTTTAGAATCAAAAGAGAATATACCACAGGGGAGGAAAAAACTTTCTGAAAAATGATGGTAATTTGTTGAAAGATAAAGTACAGGAACTCACATGTATTTCTCTAAATATGTATGAACTGAATATGTCCCCTCCCCCCACACTCAAAACAGGGTTGGTTTTGGTTTTGGTTTTTTTATGTTGTTTTGTTTTGAAAAAGCCATTTAAAAGACTTGTGCGGAGATACTAGCAACTCAGTCAGGTAATAAATCTCACCTGATTATTCGTGGAGTCAAGATTGCCTAAACCAGCAGCTGAATCTTCAGCTATCAAGAGTGGCTCGCTTTTCCCACAGCTCTCCTGGCTGATGAGCGTGTCCACATAGTTGGGCTGGGG
>NW_027736224.1:0-310 GCF_054177405.1 Leptonychotes weddellii | reverse complement strand
GCTAGTCCCTCAGCCCTGTCTCTCATCTACTCTCAGGGACACCAGAAGTGGTTTTATGGGTTGGCAACCAACACAATCCCACAGGATCCCGGACTCAGAAGGGCCCTGTACTGGGGATTTAGTGCTCTGCCCCTGCTGATCACCTTCTGGAAATTCTTCATAATCTTATCTTTGAATCTGTGCTTTATACACAAAGTCCCGTGGTGCAATGGAGCATGTCCTGGGGCTTGGCAGCTCAACTCACAAGGGTCCTACCTCCCATTGCTTTCCCACCTCCAGGGTCCCAAGCATCTTGAACCCACCCAGCCTC
>NW_027736223.1:0-310 GCF_054177405.1 Leptonychotes weddellii | reverse complement strand
TTCCTGCCTTTTGCTTCAGCAGAGTTGAGTTCAGTCTCTCTCCCCTATGGCAATAGTGTTGACTAAAGTCTCCCTTGCCTGTTTAACTCGGCCTGGTGCAATTTTTCTTTGACATGATTCAGTTGCACATTGGCTTGACAGTATATGCCAGAGGAGAGTCTTCTGCTTTGCAGGTCAAAAGAATGTTTGCGCCCTAACCGCTATGGACTTGCATGACCAGAGCTGAGAAGTTGGCTGGATTACCTTCCACTCTTGAACAAGAAAGGTCTTCAACTGCTGGGACTGTGTAAGGGATAGCTCTACCTGTAGA
>NW_027736222.1:0-310 GCF_054177405.1 Leptonychotes weddellii | reverse complement strand
AGACGCCTTTAATCCTTACTACCACCCTTTGAAGTTAGTACTATTAATGTCACTACTTTATAAACGGGGATACTGAGGCACAGAGAAGTTAGGAGACTCACCCAATGCCACACAGCTCTCCCAAGGAGTGGAGTATATATGAATCCAGATAGTCTGGATGAAGAGCCTTTACACAATGTCTCTTGAGATGTCTGGGTTGGAAATACACATTTGAGGATCATTTGGGCCTTTAGATAGAAATTTAAGCCATGGATATCATATGACCTCACTGATATGAGGAATTCTTAATCTCAGGAAACAAACTGAGGGT
>NW_027736221.1:0-310 GCF_054177405.1 Leptonychotes weddellii | reverse complement strand
TGTCTCCCTATCTGGTTTCATCTTGTTTCATTTCTTCCTCTCTTCCCCTATGATACTCTGCCTTGTTTCTTAAATTCCACATATCAGTCAGATCATATGATAATTGTCTTCCTCTGATTGATTTATTTTGCATAGTGTAATAACCTTTAGTTCCATCCATGTTGTTACAAATGGCAAGATTTCATTTTTTTGATGGTGCGTAATATTCCATTATATATATATCACATCTTCTTTATCCAGTCATTTGTCAATGGACATCTAGGCTCTTCCCATAGTTTGGCTATTGTGGACATTGCTACTATAAACATTG
>NW_027736220.1:0-310 GCF_054177405.1 Leptonychotes weddellii | reverse complement strand
CCATGGTGATCTCAGTCAAAATCCAGGAGATCTCACCCAATGTCAAGAACCCCTGGCCCCATCAAGGAGATTCCTGGGTGTATGTCACATGATCACAGTCCAAGCCTCGGGAGAACTCACTCAAATCCCCCGGGATCACAGGCCATTGAGTGAGAAACAGCATCTAAGTTCATCTGACTGCAGTTCCAATCTCCGGAACGCTCACGCAAATCTCGGGGGGACCTCTGGCCCAGTTAGCGAGATCCAGAAGGCAATCCTCAGTGTGATGAAATCCAATTTTCATTAGAACGCAACCAAATCTGTGAGACAT
>NW_027736219.1:0-310 GCF_054177405.1 Leptonychotes weddellii | reverse complement strand
TTAAAAAAAAAAAAATAAAGATCCACAGTATCAGCATAGCCAAAACACCACTGCTGTGGGAGCCAAAGAAACAAGGAAAAGAGAAAACAGGAAATGAGGAAGAAGGAGGCCTTTCTTCCCAAAGGCCTGGAATAAGCGCTCCAGAGAGTTGCCCTCTGCTTAGGACATAAACCTGGACAGACTTTTGCAATTAATAGATCATTCTTAGATCTTTTATTTTTCTTTTATATACAGAGGAAACCAACTTTCTAAAGGAAAAATGTCATCATTACAGAGAATCATTTGCAGAGGGGCTTGTTAAGTCTGGCAT
>NW_027736218.1:0-310 GCF_054177405.1 Leptonychotes weddellii | reverse complement strand
TGGGAAGAACACCACAACTTCATCTATAAAGCCCAGGAGATTCCTGATTATCATATGGGTTATTATTTTGGGTTCATTGATTACATCTCAAGATTTCCATTTGGTTATCATAAAACCCTGCTAAGGTACACACAAGGCCAACTTTAATATTTCTACTTGAGGATGAGAAAGTTGAGGTTCAGTTTTTTTGTTTTTTTTTTATTTTATTATGTTATGTTAGTCACCATACAATACATCACTAGTTTTTGATGTAGTGATCCACGATCCATTGTTTTCGTAAAACACGCAGTGCTCCATGCAGTACATGCCC
>NW_027736217.1:0-310 GCF_054177405.1 Leptonychotes weddellii | reverse complement strand
CGTGGTCGGGCGGGGCCCCCTGAGGAGGTGAGCCCTGGGCAGAGCCAGGAACAGGAGACGGAGGCGGCCTGTGCACACGCAGAGGAGGAGGTCCAGCTGCCGGGAGGGCCGTGCAGGGTCCCTAGGAGGGGACGAGCCGGGGCCGAGGAGCAAAGGACAGAGGCAGAGAGAGCAAGCAGGACACGGAGAGGACGCATGTTGGAAAGGATGACAGGGTCAGGTCGTGCAGGGCATGTGGACCAGCATCGGGAGCTTAGATTGTTCTGAGTGCTGGGGGAGTTGATGACGGATGTGGCACGATCTGGTTTCT
>NW_027736216.1:0-310 GCF_054177405.1 Leptonychotes weddellii | reverse complement strand
GCGTGTAGCAGGTGTATTCCGATTTCTGGGGTGAAAATTGCGACCCTCCCTAACACGTGCCGTCGGCACTTTACTTGGTAAGAGAGAATGGGTTCTCTTAAGCATGTCTATGCCCAACTCTCTGAGGCTTTGTGCTGAAGTTTTGTGGATGCAGTTGTCTGCAAAATAAATCTCACTCTTGGTTTTTCTTTGGACTGTGTTACTTCAAATGATGGGGGTTGTTTTATTCTATCCTCTGTGTTCGCTCTTTTCATCAAGGATGTTGCAACCCACGGGGGTCTCTTACACGTTTGGTGTATTACCAATACGT
>NW_027736215.1:0-310 GCF_054177405.1 Leptonychotes weddellii | reverse complement strand
GAGGGGGTGGGGGGAGGGGGTAGCCAGGTGATGGGTATTGAGGGGGGCACGTGTTGTGATGAGCACTGGGTGTTACACGCAAACAATGAATCATGGAACACTACATGAAAAACTAATGATGTAATGTATGGTGATTAACGTAACAATAAAAAATAATTAAAATAAAATAAAATTGTAACTGAACAGACATTTTTTCAGTGAAGACCCAGATGGCCAAGAGGTGCATGAAAAGGCACTTGGCAACACCAATCATGCAAATAAAAACCACACTAAGCGTATAGAAGTGTTGAATCACTCTACTGTACATCTG
>NW_027736214.1:0-4819 GCF_054177405.1 Leptonychotes weddellii | reverse complement strand
TATATGTTAAAAAAAAAAAAAAGAAGATAGCAGGAAGGGAAAAATGAAGGGGGGGAAACTGGAGGGGGAGACAAACCATGAGAGATTATGGACCCTGAGAAACAAACTGAGGATTCTAGAGGCAGGGGGGTGGGGGTGGGGGGGATGGGTTAGCCTGGTGATGGGTATTAAAGAGGGCATGTATTGAATGGAGCACTGGGTGTTATATGCAAACAATGAATCATGGAACACTACCTCAAAAACTAATGATGTAATGTATGGTGATTAACGTAACATAATAAAATAAAAAAATAAAAAATAAAACAAATGAGAAAAGGGAAAAAAGAGAGAGAGAGAGACAAAACAAGGAACAAATTCTTAAATACAGAGAACAGTTGGTTACCACAGGGGAGGCAGGTGGGGAGATGGGGGAAATAGATGATGAGGATCAAAGAGTACACTCATCGTGATAAAAAAATAAAATTAAATTAAAAAAACAAATGAACAAAGTAAGTTCTAAAAGCACAAAAAGGAAAGAAGGAGTTGAGACAGAAAGTAACGAGGAGTCTGTTTTGTGGGCCATATGGTCTCTGTAATACTAGCCAATTCCACAGGTATAGTGCAGAAGTAGCCATTCACAATACATAACCAAATGTGCATGGCTGTGTTCCAGGAAAACTTTACCTATGGACACTGAGATTTGGATTTTATATCATTTTCATGTCTCAGGAAATACTCTTGATTTTCTCCCCAACCTTTTAAAACTGCAAAAACCACTGTCAGCTCACAGACCATAAAAAACAAACAGGGTGGTGGGCTGGATTTGGCCAACAGGCCATACACAGTTCACTGTGCCTGCTTAGACCACGTAATTCTAAGCCCTTTAATCTCAGCAAGAACAATATAACTGATTTATGTGTTAGAAGTGTCGCACTTGCTAATGTACCAAGGGTGAAATAAAAGGGAGACAGGCAGGAGGCTACTGAATAATGTGGCAAGATGACAGATGATAGTTGTCTGTCTATTTTGAGATACAATCAATAGGCCATCTTAATGGATTGCATAAGGAGATGAGGGAGCTGTTTGATTTTGATTCTTTCCCCACAACCTTCCATAAAAAGACAACTTTAAAAAAATGCAAATAATGGACACACATGACCTATGCTTTTACCAAAACTTCAAATGACATATAAGTAGGAAAATAACCCAAGTTTGAATATAGCTGCAAGTCTGTGGACGCAGAAAGTGGGGAAGAAGTCTTACGACTCCACAAAGAGAGTGGAGGGGCCTGGAGCTTCAGAAGAAGCTCATGTAAAGTAACTCTGGAAAAGAGGAAGTTGGCACTAAATGCTGAAATACAGAACAGGAGTGGTTCACAGCACCTCTCACAGGGAAGAGGTCCAGAAGTGACAGGCTCTGAAAAAATGTTAACTCTGAGGGATAATCAGTAGAGTACCACTCTACTGAGGAGTGGTAACCCTGGGACAAACAGCAGTGGAGGAACCAAGGGGAAAATATTCAAGGAACTATGCAGAGAGCAGAACTGACATAGGACAGCACACAAATTAGGAACCCTGCGTATAAAACGAATGGGAACAGAACAAAGCAGACCACATCCATTAAAACGCTGTTTGGAAAAGAAAATGCAAATCAAACCATTTCAGCTAATGAAAATACACCTGCTATGAAAAATAAAAACAAAGCTGAAGAAGGTAACACAACTGTCATATCTGAATCAAATACGGTCAAACAAGTATTTGGGAAACTATATCCATCCACCCATCCATATGTGTGAGATATTTCTTGAATCATAAATATGAAAACTAAAAACAACAGAATAGGAAGACACTAAACAAGAATTGATTAAACTCAGCAAATAAAAGGAGGAAAGATAAAATCATGTCAGAGATGAAGACTTAATTATAACATGCCAAAGAACAAACAGATTCAAATGAAAAGTCAATTAAAAAAATACTGAAGAAAAACAGTGGGCAGGAGGGAGAAGGGGGATAAAGATAACATCCAGATAGAAGTAAAAAGATTCAGAGTCAAAATGGTTGAAATTAAAGGCAGGTAAAGGAGGCCCAACATACATATAATTGAAGCCCTTGAAGAAGACAAACAAAACAGTAAAACAGAGTAATATTTAAAACTGTAAGAAAATTTTCCAGAGACAGGAAGACCTGAATCTCTTGAAAAGGCCAACCTAGAACTGGAATCAACAACTGGATCAATTTAAGACAGAAGAAAACAACTAGATTTTAAAGGGGGAAAAAAAAATCCTGGAAGAAAGATCAGATAATATACAAAGAGAAAAAATTAAACTAGCTTCAGATGCAAAAAAACCACCACCAAACTAGGTTCCACTTGTGTTTAGTCGTTAAACCCAAATCTCCTGCAAATGCACTATAAGTCATACATACGCTCTGAAATTTTTTAAAAAGGCTTTGGAAACAAACAAAAGGCGTATTTTAAAAGGAAGCAAACAATCTGTGGCTTTGCCACATTTTCTGGGTCTTTACCCTGAGGTAACTCAGTGACAGGGTCTGTGGGAGTGGTGGTGATGGGCAGTTCAACCTCCAACAGAAGGACTTGCTGTCTTTCTGGCCAAAGGAACTAGGGGAAGGAGCCCCGGCAAGTAGGGCCACAGGGGAATGAGGCAAGGACCCAGGAAACAAGCCAGGGAATAGGAACCTCAGATTCTGAGCCTAAAAGCCCACATCCCTGGCTGACCCCTGACCTACATGTGCATGAGGCAAACTGACATCAGCCTTCGGCCAAGGCTTGAAGAACTGAATGAATCTAAGCAAATGTTCACCACAGGTCTTAAAATGACAGTCTGCATTTTAAAGCTAAACAAGTTAACTGCTTGCTAAAATAAAATCAACACTCTTCAGAGCAATATAAAAGAATGAAGTGTCTATCTAATATTTACAGTGTCCAAAACAAAACCCTAAGTTAAAAGGTCACATTAAGAGCCAGAAAATGTGACACATCCCTAAGAAAAAACAATCAACAGATGCCAACCCTGAAATGCTGGAATTATCAGAAAAGGGGATAAAGGATCTACTATTACTGTACTGTGCAAGAGAATGGAAAACACACAGGTAAGGAAAGACAGGAAAAGCAAAGGCAGAAATCTCAGCTAAAAAACAAAACACACATAAAAGAACCAGGTAGAAATGTTAGAGCTGAAAAATACATGAACTAAATTTACCAAATGGACTAAATGACAGAATGGAGTTGTTGGAGAACAGAGTCAATGAACCTGAAGGAGGATCAATGTGAAGAAAAAAGACAATTGAAAAATAATGATCAAAAACCAGGGCATCAGGGATAAGTGGGGACATTTCAAAGACTGTATTACACAGCAGGCATCTGCAAACTATGGGCCACAGGCCAACCTGGCTCACCACCTGGTTTTAAAATAAACTTTTAAATACAGCCACCCCTGTTTGTTTGCTTCTTCTTTAGGGCTCCTTTCACACTACAACTGTCGAGTAGTTAAATAAAGACCACAGGGCCCACAAAGCCTAAAATAAAGGCATTCCTCATCTTATTGTACTTTGCATTATTGTGCTTCCCAGATACCACGTGCTTTACAAACTAGAAGATTTGTGGAAACCCCACACAGAGCAAGTCTATCAGTGCTATTTTCCCAACTATATCTGTTTACTTCATGTCTCATTTTGGTAATACTCCGAATATTTCAAATACTTTCATTATTATATTTTTATGGTGATCTGGGATCAGTGATCTTTAATGTTACTATTGTAATTACTTTGGGGCTCCAGGAACCACACCCACGTAAGACCACTACCTTTATAAATGTGTATGCTCTGATTGCTCCACCAACCAGCATTTCCCGCATCTCTCTCCTTCTCCTCCGGCCTCCCTATTCCCTGATACACAGCAATATTGAAATTAGGCCAACTAATAACCCTACAATGGCCTCTAAATGGCAAGTGAAAGGAAGAGTCACACATCTCTTACTTTAAATCAAATGCTAGAAATGAGAAATGATTAAACTTAGTGAGGAAGTCATTGTCAAAAGCCAGAATAGACCAAAAACTACACCGGACAGCCAAGCTGTGAATGCAGAGGAAAAGTTCCTGAAGGAAATTAAAAGGGCTACTCCAGTGAACACATGAATGACAGGGAAGGGAAATAGCCTTATCACTAATATGGAGAAAGTTTGGGTGGTCTGAGAGAATATCAAACCAGCCACACATTCTCTTAAACCGAAGCCTAATCCAGAACAAGACCGGAACTCTCTTATTTCTACAAAGGCTGAGAGAGGTAAAGAAGCTGCGGAACAAACATCTGAAGCTAGCACAGGTTGGTTAGTGGGTTTAAGGAAAGAAGTCGTCTCCATAACATGAAAGGACAAGGTGAAGCAGCACGTGCTGATGGAGAAGCTGCAGCAAGTCATCCAGAAGATCTAGCTCAGAGAATTCAGGAAGGTGGCTACACTCAACAACAGATTTTCAGTAGAAAAAATAGCCTTCTGTTGGAAGAAGATGCCATCTAGGACTCTCGTAGCCAGAGAGAAGTCAATGCCTGGCTTCAAAGCTTCAAAGGACAGCCTGACTCTCTCGTGAGGGGCTAATGCAGCTGGTGACTCTAAGTGGAAGCCAATGCCCATGAACCATTCTGAAAATCCTAGGGTGCTTCAGAATCATGCTTAATCTGCTCTGCCTGTGCCCTGTAAATGGAACAACACAGCCTGGATGACAACACAACTGTCTACAACATGGTTTACTGAATATTATAAACCCACTGTTGAGATCAAATGCTCAGAGAAAAAGATTCCCTTCAAAATATTGCTGCTCACTGACAA
>NW_027736213.1:0-310 GCF_054177405.1 Leptonychotes weddellii | reverse complement strand
TCACTTAAATTCCCCCTGCTTTCTATTGTCCTTCCTATTAAGGACAATTCAACCCATCCCAGTTACAGTTGGTGTCCTTACAGGAGCCAACCTGGAGGTTCAGGAAAAAGTCTTTGGAACAGCCCAATGCCCATCTGTTTGAAACCCGGCTTGAGAGTCATTTCTGACTTTAAAAAATGAAAGACAGAAGT
This sequence comes from Leptonychotes weddellii, assembly GCF_054177405.1. Taxonomy (NCBI): domain Eukaryota; kingdom Metazoa; phylum Chordata; class Mammalia; order Carnivora; family Phocidae; genus Leptonychotes; species Leptonychotes weddellii. Next base: position 119 of record NW_027736213.1, on the reverse strand, counting down.
GAAAGTGCACTTGTCTAGAAACCATGTATTTCTGAATAATTCAGTGATGGTTATTTAATCTTTGAGTCAGGATCACACTGAAAGTATCTCTCAGTAAGTGATAAAATGTGTCCCTCATT
>NW_027736212.1:0-310 GCF_054177405.1 Leptonychotes weddellii | reverse complement strand
GTGACACGTTACTTCGCAGTGAGGGACGGATTTAGTTCTAAAATGGAAAACTATAAATCCTTCAGAAGACGACACAGAAGAAAAGTCCCGAGGCCTCAACGTGGGTGAAGGGCTCTTACCCGCGGCACCAAAGCCAGGGAAGGGGTGAGGGGAGCCACATCAAGACTTTCTCTACCAAATCCGGGACTTTGGGCTGTGACGCCCCCCGTGATGATGATGGGAAGAAAAGCTGTGGACCAGGAGAAAACCTTGGCCAACGACATAACTGAAAAAAGTCCTATCTCAGAGCCGTCCATTCTCTTAACGTTCT
>NW_027736211.1:0-310 GCF_054177405.1 Leptonychotes weddellii | reverse complement strand
TCCATATTCTTGCCAATACTTGTTGTTTCTTGTGTTTTTGATTTTAGCCATTCTGACAGGTGTTTGGTGATATCTCATTGTGGTTTTGATTTGCATTTCTTTATGATTAGTGATGTTGAGAATCTTTTCATGTGTCTTTGGCCATCTGTATGCCTTCTTTGGAGAAATGTCCATTCAGGTCTTCTGCCCATTTTAAAATTGGATTATTGGGTTTTTTTGTGTGTGTGTGTGTGTGTTGATTTATATGTTCTTTTTTGGTGTTGATGTATATGTACTTTTTATATTTGGATACTTACCCTTTATTAGATAT
>NW_027736210.1:0-310 GCF_054177405.1 Leptonychotes weddellii | reverse complement strand
TTTCACCAAAAGATTTCTTCTTTGCACTTATTTTCTAATAATTCTTTGCCCTTAGAACAACTCTGTAGACACACAGCAGCCTTTTTTGAGGCTTCCTTCTGTCTTTCTCAACCATTCTTTCCTGCTCTTTTCCTGATTCGAGGCTGCCCTTTGCTAACAAAAGCCCTTCCATAAGTTACTATATTTGCTTTCAGTGGTCATTACTGTATACACATTCACCACGAGTTGATTTGCAATACCTGATCCAAAATAGTAATAGGATCACATTACATTTACTGGAAGAACTCATTTGCCTCGTCAGATATGGGGA
>NW_027736209.1:0-310 GCF_054177405.1 Leptonychotes weddellii | reverse complement strand
GTCAGAAATCTGCTTACCATATGAAGGAGGCAGTGTGGGGTATGGGTAGGTTAAAATAACAACAGTCCATAATGTGAAACTGTTATATTCATATCCGTATTTCTCTACTAATTCAATAACTTGTCCCTTCTGATCAACTATTTATATTTTGTGATAAACCACCTCCCCTGTCACTACCTTAATTTAAATCCTCATCCTCACCCATCTGGAAAACAGCCTAACAGATCTTCCCTTTTCTTGCCCCTCCTATAGTTTAATTTCCACGCAATACCCAGACTGATCTTTTAATTCACGAATCAGATTACATTAC
>NW_027736208.1:0-310 GCF_054177405.1 Leptonychotes weddellii | reverse complement strand
CAGCCGCCCAGATTAGCAGCTCCCTGAAGAAGTTCCTCAAGAGCTGGCCCCCAGAGGCTCAGCCACAGCTCTGTCTGCTGGGTCCCCAAAAATCCGTGGTCTAAGCCATGCCTAGGAAGTGCCAGGAAGCGTTCTACAGCTCAGAAGGGCACCTCTGGAGGTGAGGACAGGGATGCCCCACTGGCCAGAAAAAAAAAAAAGAACCCCCTAGAACATTTGATTTGGAAAAACGGAGCTGCCTGGCTCACACCCCAGTCATTTTCAGTGTGAGGAAGGCCTTGTTCCTTCTGTTAAAGGAGACAGTCCATCT
>NW_027736207.1:0-310 GCF_054177405.1 Leptonychotes weddellii | reverse complement strand
GGATGATTTCCCCCCACCACTGATTCAATATTCTTGTGAATACTGTACCTAATGCTCTATGAATTAAAAGGTTTCTCCATGACTAACAAAAACACAAACTATTCCCAGTCTTTTGAGTTCTGGGATTATCTCTCTGTCTCCTTGAAACAGTTCTTTTCCCAGCCTCAGGTATCCTTATATGCATGATTGGTACTTGTATTAGTCAGGGTTCTCCAGGAAAACGGAACCAATCTGATAAATGTATAGGAAGGAAATTTATTATGAGGAATTGGCTCACATGATTATGAAAGTTGAGAAGTCCCACATCTGC
>NW_027736206.1:0-310 GCF_054177405.1 Leptonychotes weddellii | reverse complement strand
TGGGGCCCTGTATTCCTCTTCCTTGTTTTGATATTAAAGTAAGAATATAGATCTTAGGGGCGCCTGGGTGGCTCAGTCGTTAAGCGTCTGCCTTCGGCTCAGGTCATGATCCCAGGATCCTGGGATCGAGCCCCGCATCGGGCTCCCTGCTCGGCGGGAAGCCTGCTTCTCCCTCTCCCACTCCCCCTGCTTGTGTTCCTGCTCTCGCTATCTCTCTCTCTCGGTCAAATAAATAAAATCTTTAAAAAAAAAAAAAAAGAATATAGATCTTAAAATTTGTATTTGATTATTTTATAAAAGGATGGGTGAT
>NW_027736205.1:0-310 GCF_054177405.1 Leptonychotes weddellii | reverse complement strand
AGCCGATCAGATTGCTTTTTCATATTTAACAATGGTAAGTATTTCAATTTTAATTTGCATTTCTTTTATTATTAGTGAGATTGAGCATCTTCCCATTTTTTTTTTTTTGCCATTTAAATTTCTTCTGTAAATTGACTGTGTCTTTTATCAGTTCGGTTTTCTTTTCCTATAGGTTTTAGGAATTTATAAAATTACTTTATAATATTGAATTAAAGTATTTATGTACATGTATAAGGAACAATGTGTTAGGATTTCTAAAAATATATTTTGTCACTGTTTTATTGGATGCATGCTTAACATGTGTTGACTT
>NW_027736204.1:0-310 GCF_054177405.1 Leptonychotes weddellii | reverse complement strand
TCACCGCTCTGGCTGCGGTTACATAGGAGAGGCTCTCCCTCTGGATGGGGGTTGCTGGTCCTACCTAGCTCTGCCCTGGCTGCCTCACCTCTGCACCCTGGCCGCCCCACCTCTGCGCCTGGCCGCCCCACCTCTGCGCCTGGCCGCCCCACCTCTGCGCCTGGCCGTCCCACCTCTGCCCTGGCCGCCTCACCTCTGCGCCTGGCCGCCTCACCTCTGAGCCCTGGCTGCCCCACCTCTGCTCTGGCCGCCTCACCTCTGCACTGGCCGCCTCACCTCTGCACTGGCCGTCTCAGCTCTGCACTGGCCG
>NW_027736203.1:0-4820 GCF_054177405.1 Leptonychotes weddellii | reverse complement strand
GTGGTGGTGGGTGGTGGTGGTGGTGGTGGTGGTGGTTGATGGTGGTGGTTGATGGTGGTGGTGGTGGTGGTTGATGGTGGTGGGTGGTGGTGGTGGTGGTGGTGGTTGATGGTGGTGGTTGGTGGTGGTGGTGGTAGCAGCCACCACAAGTCCTGTTCAAATATAGCATCACATTTTTGGATGTTCAGTGTTCAGTGGAGGACGGTGAAAAAACTGTGTGACGAGTGCCTAGGTTCGAATTAGCTAGCACCTCCGAGGAAACACAAACCTGCTGTTTCCCATAAGAATATCTGCTAGATTCCTGAGTGTGCAAACTCTCTGCATAAGAAGCATCAACTGAAAAGACTTACTGTAAGTTTTATGGCCTTCTCTGGGGCAACTCCCAGTAACTGTGGCAACAGACCTAAAAAGCAACAAAAAGTATATTAAATAAATTACCGTTAACTAAACAAATCAGCAACTCTAAAGAAGGGACCACCATCTAAACACTGGGGTAATCTCTGCTGCGATTTTAGGCTATTACTTTTAATGAGAATACTCGAAATGGAATGTGTAAGTACAAATGTGTCTAAGAGCCACATCAGGACCAAGTAAATTCCCACTCATATTCTGGGTCGTTTGCACATTGGGTAAATCAACAGTATTAGTGATATAGTAAATCTCATTATTCCATAAGTTTGTTCTTTTCCCTCCTGCCTCTTAAATACATGAAATAAGTGTACTTTAGCCACTATATTATTTTTTTCTAACACTTTTCTCATCTGCCCACCCCTGGAGGCCCACAGTTTAGCCATTCATTCATTTAGCAACTATAACTTGGTGATAAGCACAAGACAAACAAGGTTCTTGCTCTGACCAGCCCCAGGTGGAAGGAAGGGAGAGGCTTTACTGAAGACATGACAACTGGGGAAAAATGCATTCTGGAAGGGAACAGATAAGGCAACGAAAGCAGAATAGGAACAAGCCCGGTGTGCTCAAAAATGAGGGTGAACGTCGGTGAGCCACCTGGCACAGAGCAGGCCCGAGCAGGCACAGGTCGGGGCCGGATGCTATAGACGCATTGTAGGCCAGGAGCCTAAGTCAGATGAGAAGGAATTACAAGCCTCCATCAGGAGAGTGATATGCTAATTCATATTTTAAAAACACCACTCTGGCTGCTGTGTAAGAAGACAGGACGTGTGTGTGTGTGTGTCTGTGTGTGTGTGTGTGTGTGTGTGTGTGTCAAAGAAAAACTGGGTTTGACGTGAATACCTGGGGAGAGATGAAGCCTGGGGAGAGTAACAGGTTTGGGGTGGAAAGTGAAGAGTTCTGTTTTAAGATGTTGAGTGGGAATTACGTATCAGAGCACAGGAAGAGGATGCCTTTGACAGGAAAGGGCCGCTTCTGGGAAAGGCACTCACAACAGGAGCAGACCGATATAGGTATACTAAAAAATGTTATCATTTTCATTTGTTCTAAGAAAATAAAATGAAAGGCAGATGCTTTTTCTTGGAAACACACTGTGAGCTAACCTTGAGGATCAGAATGCATTGTTCTCCCATGTCATACTGCTGTCCTTGAGAGGGACTTCACGGTGTTAGCCCTTGTTGGTAACAACAATTTTCTAATTCGTCAACCTAAGAAGGTCTACTTACAGTCTCTTCAGAGAGACCAGCCTGGCACACACCATCTCCCTAAGCCTGTGGCCAAAAGTCACTAGCCTGAGGGCTGTCTGTATCCAGTCTGCAGATGTGTTTTATTGAGTAGTACAAGGTTTCAAACGTAATTCAAGCTTATTGTAAAGATGTAAAGACAGATCGATCAATCAATGGATGGACTGATCTGACAGCCCTTGGCCTCTTTGACATTATGGCAATCTGCTCCAGTTGGGTGAGGCTCTGCCTGTTAGGACTGAGCATCGGTTCACTAAGGCCCCCCACTCCCTAATGCCGACATGGGACTGAGGACAACTGTCATTCATCATTTTTCTTGCTCTGCTGCTATCTTCACAAGAGAGAAATGTTTTTCTGTGCCTCTGGTTCTACAAAAAGCACAAACAGCTTCATGTTTTAGGAAAAATGGGAGAAAGCTCATTTCATTGTGGAACTCAATGATAAGGATGCTGATGCTAATGAGAATGTTCTTTAAAAACAGCTGACCTAAAAACAGCTAACGTATTACTTATGATGTATCAGACACCACCTTAAGCACTTTACTGACTCATTTAATCCTTATAACCACCCTGCAGAGAGGAAAATGAGGCACACAGAGATTCATCCATTCTGAATCACCCAGCTAATAAATGGTGAGGGTGGGATTCCAACCTGAGCCCTCCTCCTCAAGAGTCCATGTTTTTAGACAACACTCACCCATCCTGTGCTCCACAGCAAACATGTATCTGCCTCTCACACCCTGCCTTTCTTCACGTACATAACCTGCCTGATCTTGGATTTGAGTTTGCAATGTCTTTTCTAGGCTGCCATATTTGGATCCTGCTTCACGCAGGCCCACAGGTGGTCGCACAAGGATAAGAAACCTAAAACACGCGCAGGCCATGAGTCCAGCAACCCGGGACCTCTGAACTGGTAGCGAGCCAGTGGGGAGTGTTCGTCCAGGATCGCGACAGAGCCCTGAGAGTGAAGAGCCAGTCAGCACAGAGGCACAGACGGAGCAGACGCCCTGTGGAGTCGGGAGGGTGGCCGGCTGAAACCCTGGGTGGCCTACTGCCTCAATGAAGCATGAGGAGCAGAAGCGTAAGAAAAGAAGTGGACGGACAGACAGAAGAGAATGTGAAGCCAGTGCAACAGAGACACCAAAGAGAGAGAACACAGCCCATGAAGGGTGCACAGGTGGGGAGAGCGGCCCTGACCATCTTCTGGTCCCTCTGAGGCCAGGTCCCAGGGACATTCCTACCCTGGAATCAGATCTCTGTCTTCTTTCTCTCTCAAGTAAACTCTTACCAAAACTCTGCTCTCACTAGGTGGAGGCAGGCTATGTATGCTCTTTATAACCTAAATGAACCAGAGCAGCACAGAAAACATGAATACGAAACCATTTGGGCCAAGCAAGTGCTTATTCCAAGTGAGCACTCTCTCCTCCTAGACTACATTCACTTATGAATCTTTTACTTATACCAAATGACAGAATACAATGTCTCTAATATGAGGAGAGAGGCTTTGTTAATGACTTTATACAACTACAATGCTAATTTCTACAGGTAAAATATAGGGTTTGCACTGTTTTAACTACACCTTAACATTTACAATTTCCATTTTCCTCTGTATTCAGGTCAAGTACCAAAATGTTTTGTTAAATATTTACTCACTAGATGTATTTTTCTCATCATTAAATTGTAGACCAAAACCATGGATGGGCTGAAAGCACTGTGATTTAAATGATGATCTCTTATCTCTGTAACTACCCCGTGACAGTCTTTTAAAATGACTAATAAAAAACAGCCCACGGAGCCAAATGACTACAGTGTTAAGACACAATCACTTCAGCTAGCCTTTTAAGCTATCGAGATTTGTCTTTCTCACTATAAATTTAGTAATGTACTGTGAATAGCAAAAACAAAACCAAACAAAAGAGAAAGCCCTGTATTTAAGACTAAATATAGGGCAGCAAATATTTATTTGTTCAGCAAACATTTACCAAGTGCCTTCTGTGCACCTGGGACTGGAAGGAACTGGGATGGACACAGTAAAGTCTGTGCCCGCCCCCCTGTCCCAAGAAAAATTCTCAGTGTAGAAGAAAAGGGAACCCCTAGGTATCTCTGTGTGCCCCTGAAGGGAGATAAACCACCTAAAAAAAGAGTGGTGAGTACCAGAGCCAAGAAGCATCAAAGAATTATGTGAACACAGCGGAAAGAACCAGGAAGAGGGAGGAGAGCACCCTGGGTCTTGAAGGCAAGGCAGAGGTTCACCGGAGAAAAGAGATGTGGGTAGAACATAGGGCGCCGTGGCCAGTGAGTGAAAGGCACCCAGGTCTGAAGAGCATGGCACAGTCAGGGTTAGGGCAAGACCACTGAAGGCTGTGGCTGGATCACGGACCTGGAGATAAGTAACCGCAGTAGTGACAGTGACAACGGCGAGTATTCGGGGGCACCTCCCACAAGTCAGGAACTATTCTACAGGCTTTAGGTGAATCAACACATTTAATCCACACAAGTCAAAAGAGTAACTCAGTGCAAGTTATGCTTACCTCATCAAGAGAAACTGAAACAGACTTTAAGGAGCCTGCCCAAGGTCACTCAGCCGTTAGATGGGGGAATGGGTTCAACCCAGGCGGTCTGGCTGGAGGGGGTGCTCCTATCTGGTGCATCATACTGCTTCTCTCCCCGGGCACACCAAGGAGCTTGTGCCAAATTCTGCAGATACATGGGGTGGCTTTTAAAGTAAAGAGTGAAGTTCGAAGAGTAAAAAGTTCTAGAGGCAAGTGAAGGACAGATGCTAAGGGCAGAGACCTAAGGCAGGGAGAGTAATCAAGAGGTTAAGTAATATAATCGGAGGCCCTGAGTTTCACTAAATGAGTAACTTCAACTCAGTAAGAATAAAACCAAAGTACAGATCCATTCCTAAGACTTGGGCCAGATGTTGGCACATGGGGACGCACTGGATAAGGACCATTCTTGTGGTGACTGCCCTGGGTAAGTGGGGAAACAAAGGCAGCTGTGGACTGCAACCCGAACCGAGTGCCACTACGGACTTGGGCCTGGACACTGGCAGCCCTGCGTAAATGCTCTCTGGAAAGGGTCATGATCTGTGGGACAATGAAAAGTCACAGCAGTGGGAATTTCAAGAACCTTCCTGGTTCCCTGACTGGGGGGGGGGGGGGGGGGG
>NW_027736202.1:0-310 GCF_054177405.1 Leptonychotes weddellii | reverse complement strand
TGAAATAAGGTGGAGGTGGGATGCAACAACAGAATCAATTAGAAATGGATGTCCAGATACAGCGTAGTACAAGAGAGAGATTTGTAGATGTCTCTTGTTTCTCAGTTGAGCGGATTGGGTGGGAATTACAAGAGGAAGCATAGGTATTGGGTAAAGAAATGAGTTCAGCTCTTCTACCTGTGATATGGTAGTGCTGGTGATTGATGTTTAAGTGTAGCAAATGCTTCCTCATAATATACTACATTTGTGCTCCACTGTGGTGCAAGTGCTGTTTGCCTGCTCAGCATCCATGTTGCCCTTCCATAAACAT
>NW_027736201.1:0-310 GCF_054177405.1 Leptonychotes weddellii | reverse complement strand
GAGAAGAAGGGTGAGAAGAAGTAGTGAGTAGTGAGACCCTGAAGCATCCTGTGCTCCACAGCACCCTTGGCCAGTAGGCTTGGACCATGGTGTTTTTATTTATAAGGCCAGGGCTCTTGTAAATAAAAGCAAGGTCAAAATAGAAAGTTTGCAGGATTCCAAGTCTGTGTCTATAAAAATAAAGTATCACTTAGGTGACATATCAGATCTTTATTCACTTAGGTCTATTTTCAATGATTTTCCTAAGGTGGGTTTTAAATCTCCTCTCTCCGTTGCTGAGAGTCCTTACAATACTTCTTTCCACAGGTTG
>NW_027736200.1:0-310 GCF_054177405.1 Leptonychotes weddellii | reverse complement strand
TCCATGCATAAGGCTGATTCAACCCCAGGTTCTGAGGAGTCTGTATTTCATTAAGCAAACAGGAGCCCTCGAGGTTTTGTGTAGGGCAATCCTAAGGACAAAGATGATTTAACTAGTGATGAAGAGGACAAAGTGAGAGGAGGTTGAGGCTAATTAACAACAACAACAACAACAACGTACGAAAGATGGATGAGGCCTAGGGCGACGGCAATAGGTAGTAAGGCACGGGAGGAAATGCAGTCCCCCTCTTACCACCAGCCAGGGAAAGAGAGGATGAGAAATGTCTTAGCTTCCACCTTGGGTTATTAAG
>NW_027736199.1:0-310 GCF_054177405.1 Leptonychotes weddellii | reverse complement strand
TTACGGTATCCATCTTTTGAGATAACTTTAAGACCTTTTGGATTTCTTTCTCTTCCTTCCTTCCTTCCTTCCTTCCTTCTGCACTGGAAACTTTATTTGAAGTATAATTCACATACAGTGTTAGTGTCCAATGTACAATATAATGGGTCAACAATTCCATACATTACTCAGTGTTCACTGTGATAAATGTAGTCCCAATCTGTCACCAAACAATGTTATTACCATCTTGCTATCTTATTCCCTTGCTGTACTTTTCATCTCTGTGACTTTTTCATTTTGTAACTGGAAGTTTGTATCTCATAATCCACTT
>NW_027736198.1:0-310 GCF_054177405.1 Leptonychotes weddellii | reverse complement strand
TCAGCCCTCAAAGGAGGAAATCACTGAGAAAAGAAAGCATTTTACCCTTTTTAACTATATGCCACAGTTCTATATATATTATATAAACATATACTATACACAGGGTGGGGGGGATTTGGAAAAATGTCAAAAAAACCTCCTTGAGGAGGGATAATAATAAAAAAAAGTTTATTTACAGAAAGGGGAAAATATTTGCAAACCATATATCTGATCTGGGATTAGTAGCCAGAAAACATAAAGAACTTATACAACTGAACACTAAAAATACAAATAAGCCCATTGAAAAATGGGCAGAAGACATGCATAGACT
>NW_027736197.1:0-310 GCF_054177405.1 Leptonychotes weddellii | reverse complement strand
TGGATACTCTATTTTGTGGTGAAGAAGGTATATAAAGTAAATTCATCTTTAAGAAAACACAATTGTGGTTGCCTGGGTGGCTCAGTCGGTTAAGCATCTGCCTTCGGCTCAGGTCATGATCCCAGGGTTCTGGGATTGAGCCCCGCATCGGGCTCCCTGCTCAGCGGAGAGCCTGCTTCTCCCTCTGCCCCCCCCCTCTGTTTCTCATGAATAAATAAATAAAATCTTTAAAAAAAAAAAGAAAACACCATTGAATTTCTTGAGGTGATAAAAATAGTTTAATTAAATAATTTTTATGTGTTCTAGACAG
>NW_027736196.1:0-310 GCF_054177405.1 Leptonychotes weddellii | reverse complement strand
GAATTCTCAAAATTTAGGGACTCAGATATAAGCCCGGTTTTCTATCCAATTCAAGCTACTTATCAATAGCAGCTCCAAAGTCAAGTATGAACTTTTGATGAATTTCAGGCATGACAGAAAACCAGAACGAATTCCATTAGTTAGTGAATTTTAGAAGTGGTTTGACTCACTTTATCTTACTTCCTTTTCCCCTGAGGGAGCTGGTGGTTCATTATCATTTGATTCTAGTTCTATGAAAATATGCTTCTTTGGCTAATTGGTTCCCATCTGTTCTGTTGACCATGTAGTGCTGGAAACCAGTTTGTTGGTT
>NW_027736195.1:0-310 GCF_054177405.1 Leptonychotes weddellii | reverse complement strand
ACTCCCATCAGGAAAAAGGTCAGAGAAGTGGAAGGGATGTTTGGAAAAGATGACATGATTCCTTTGGAGAAATAATTCTTTTTAAATAAAATATCCTAGAAGGAAAAATGAAAACACCATTCAGCAATTTCATTGGGATTTCTATTAACTGTAACTAGATCAATCAAATTAGAGATTATTCTTAGGACTTTATCCTTTTCTTTTTGCTTCTCAATTATGATTTTTCTTTTTTCTTTTTTTGGTGTATTGAACTTTCCCTCTATGATTTGTATTTCCTAATTCACAAAAGAGAATAGGGATTTTTTTTTTT
>NW_027736194.1:0-310 GCF_054177405.1 Leptonychotes weddellii | reverse complement strand
GGAGCAGCCTGGCGGGCTGGGTGAAATGAGCTGGGGGAGCCTGAGCCACCCGTCAAGGCCGCCAAGCACACCAGAGCGCCGCTGGGTGAGGCTGCGTCCCCCACGACTCACCCAGGCTTATTGACATCGTGCAGGCTGGTGTCCATCCCCCGGCATCGAGAGCCCTGCATCCTCAGCTCCCAGCGTCTCCCCCTGCCCCACTCCCCTCCCCCGTGCAGCATTGGTGCTCTAACACTGAGCGTGTGGCCTCTGCTGAACGCCATGTGGCTTGTGCATGAACGGCCTTGGATAAATAAGCGAAGGCCGCACT
>NW_027736193.1:0-310 GCF_054177405.1 Leptonychotes weddellii | reverse complement strand
TAATTTTATTCCTTTTTGACACAGATAAAGACCTGAAATTAGGGAAACAAGCACCTACCCCAGGTTATCTAATAGGAAAGAGTCAGTTTGATTTATTTATTTATTTATTTATTTTTCTTTTTTAAAGTTTTATTTTAATCAACCAGTGCTCATCACAACAGATGCATTCCTTAATCCCCATCACCTCTCTTTACCCCATTCCCCATTTCATCCTACCGACCCCCCACCTCCCCTCTGTAAGCATCTGTTTGTTCTCTGTAGTTAAGTCTATGTCTTAGTTTTTTTTTTTTTAATTTTATTATGTTATGTT
>NW_027736192.1:0-4820 GCF_054177405.1 Leptonychotes weddellii | reverse complement strand
AGAAGAGACCGCTTCCAACCCTCTGCCTCAGAGCAGAGAGATCACAGTCTGTTCTTCAGTGAGCTCTCCAGGCCACACTGTCTCCATTTCTGTCTGTGCTGCTATAAATTGCAGCATCCTGGGTTGTGCACCCCTCCGCAGCACCCCCAGTCCTGCCTCCAGGTCGGGGCCCGTCTCTGCCCTTTGTGCTTCTAAAACTGCCAGCGGCTCCCAGCTCGTGCGCACGCAACCCTGAGGCCCCGGGTTTCCATCCGGGGGCTGCAGTTCGCCAGCGTGACCCCGCGGCTCTGGGTTTCCGTCCAGGACGCTGCCCTAGAGTCCTTTCCCACTGCTACCGGTTTGTGAGCCTGTGCCCAGTCCGCAGCGCACGAGGCTGTCACTCACCTGCGGTGTAGGATCCCCACAGCCAGGCACCCTCCCGCTGCCGTTTATCCTCTGATATCTGCCCGCAGAATCATGGCTCCCCGCTTCCTACCTCAAAAGCAACAGCCTGCGACTATTCTGTTTGTAGAGATCCAGATCTTCTTACATCTCAGGCTGGTTTTGTGGGTGCTCAGAGTGGTCTGGTAGATAGCCAGCTCAATTCCAGGGATCAGTTGAAATATGGTCCCCTACTCCTCCGCCATCTTTCCCCAAAAAGTCATTTTTAATCTTCTTGCTGAGCTGAGGAAGTCAAGGCTATCAACCCCACTCTAAAGCATCCTGATCTAGATCATCCACTATCACTGTATTTACTGGTCTGAGAACATTGACTAGTTTAGCTTGAGGATTTGACATACAGGTTAAAGGTCCAAATCTTGCATTTGGGTCAACCCTGGATGATTTCCCAGGTAGATCAGGAAATTATTTGTTAAGAGGTTCAGAGTGTCAGGAGAAAAGCCCTTTGAAAATGCAGAGAACAACTTGACAGTATGTTTCTGGTGAAATTAGGTTTTATAGATGTCCTCCTGACCCAGCTAATGTCTCCCATGGCTGTGTTTCTGGGTTTTTTTGTTTTGTTTTTGTTTTTTTTTGTTTTTTTGGGACATCTGTCTGGCTCTGGAGGATAAAAATCCCAGCAAACTAACTGTTGGCTCTTTAACCAATATGAGTATGAGATTAAATCACTGGACTTTTAAAATACTGTGTTCATTAGCCCTGGGTGTTTCCTGACAAAGACAGGTGCAAAGGATGGGGAAAAACTTTGTATAAAGTATTTGGCTACTTTCATAGAGTGAGTATGAGTATACTCATATATACTCTCACATAGAATGGCATTTTTCCTCTGCACAAAATTTGCAGAATTAAGGGGATATTTCAACAAAATGAAAAGACAACCTACTCAATGGGTAAACATATTTGTAAATTATATATTTGATAAGGGGCTAATACCCAAAATATATAAGAATTCATACAACTCAATAGCAAAACAAGACAAAACAATCTAATTAAAAAATGGGTAGAAGATCTGAATAAACATTTTTCCAAAGGAAACATATGAATGGCCAACACATACATGAAAAGATGCTCTACATCATTACTCATCAGGGAAATGCAAAACCACAATTAGATATCAAATTACATCTGTTAGAATGGCTACTATCAAAAAGACTAGGAATAACAAGTATTGTGAGGATATGGAGAAAAGGGAATCCTTGTGTCCTGTCAGTGGGAATGTAAATGGTGTACCCACTATTGAAAATAATATAGAGGTTCCTTAGAAAACTAAAAGTAGAACTACCATATAATCCAGCAATTCTTCTTCTGGGTATTTATCTGAAGAAAATGAAAATATTAATTCAAAAAGATACATGCCTCCCCAACCATGTTCATGGCAATATTATTTACAATAGCCAAGATACGGAAACAACCTAAGTATTGATTGATGGTTGAATAGATAAAGAAATTACATACACAATGAATAATTATTCAGCCATAAAAAAATGAAATCTTGCCACTTGTGTGCATATATAAAACTTAGCTCATAGATTGACAGTTACCAGAGGTGGAGGGTGGCAGTGGGATGGGAAAAATGAGTGAACTATTTTTGTTTTTGTTTTAGTTTAAATAAATTGAAAAAAAAAAGAAATTTTTACAGTGTCTAGATGAAGAGACAAACTATAACATCTTTGTTTTGTGCCATTTGACAAATTAATTGGATTGTCCAAGATTCAGCTATTGTACTATATACGACTATAATATTGCGTTTTGGCCAGTGACCTGGATAGTATGATTTTTTCCTTTACTGATGAAGATGATGAGGTAAAGAGATGTTAACAGAAGTTGCTAAGGTCACATAACTGACAAGCAGATCTGACTCTGACCTAGGGCTCTTTCTGCTACTGCCTGTGATTTTCACACCACATTCCAGATATGCCTCAGGCTCTCTTGAGAGGTTGTAGTAGGTTGTATGCCAGTGGGGAAATTAAAAGAGGAATTGAAGTAAGGGTTGAGCTGATGAATTACCACCACTTTTAGATCAGAGCAGAATTGCCTTTATTCATTTTAGGTACTAGGATTCCACAAAGATTTCATTTAAAAAGAGATTTCAAATATAAAAATGTCTGGACAAAAAGTGTTTTCTTGATATTTCTGTTCTATTCTACATCGCCTTTTCTCTCCTCATGCCTTAAACTTTTCTAATTTATCCTCTTTTTATGGAAAAAAAAAAAAGAGGTAAGGCAAAGATGTCCCATGGTATGTGAATGGCTGCAGGCATGTGAGTGTAGGTTCAGTTTAGTTTAATAAACATTCTTTGCTTACCTATTCTTCAATATTCTTCTATTCAGTAAATATTGGGGAGTCTGTGCTAGGGAGAGAAGCACAAATAACACAAGGTGCCTGTCTTCACCATTGTACGTGTGACTTTGGTGTGGGACTGAGGAAGGGAACTTCAAGCCCAAGGGACTGTAGATAGTTAGATATGAGAACTTTTGTTGGCCACACTAGCCTCATGGTGATATGGATTAGGTAAAGTTTGGCTTTTCTTGACTGTGCATTCCTGTGTCAGCATCCCCACCTCTCACATAGGTGAGACTGGGGGGCATCCTCTTAGGACAGATCTGAGGAGAAAATAAGAAAAGCAAGGAGGACTGTGGTGCCTTCCTGTTCTCACCTGAGTATTGCCAAGAGAACAGAGTTGAAACTACAAGTTCGATGCAAGATACCAATCTTACCTGTTTTCTAGGCTGACAATACCTCTTTTGCAAGCTGGACTGGATTCACCCATTTTTTTTTTAGGCAGAAAAATTTGTATGTGAGCACTTAGAAACTATCAACAGCCAGTCTAGATTCAATTCAAATGATAAATGGACCATTATACTTGGCAGTCTCAGGAGATGCCACATAACCAATAGAAAAAAACCACATGGAATTTATGATACGTCAGTACATTGAATGCATATATTTTTCTCAAGATGCTATTGTTTAGCATTACTAGACAGTTTCCTGCATTTTAGAGACAAACTTGATAACAAAAAAATCGTTGTTTTGTTTAGCAAAAATCATTGCTAATTCCCAGCACAACAACACAAAACAACTGTTGTTGTGCTGGGAATTAGCAATGAGCAGGGAATTTTCATTAGCATATTGGATCCTACTTAAAATCAAGTCTTTGACTCGAGGGTTTGACCTGGTTATAGGATTTGGCTTCCTAATGTTTTGTTTGTTTGTTTTTGTTTTTAAAGATTCTACTTATTTATTAAAGAGAGAGAGTGTGAGCACAAGCAGGGGGAGGGGGAGGGGTAGACAGAGGGGGAGAAGGGAGAGGGAGAAGCAGACTCCCCGCTGAGCTGAGAGCCTGATGGAGGGCTCCATCCCAGGACCCTGAGATCATGACCTGAGTCAAAGGCAGATGCTTCACCGACTGAGCCACCCAGGCGCCCCAGGCTTCCTAATGTTTAAGCCATAAAGCTCCAGCTACTTGCAGGCCCATCCTATAGTGCGTGTATTAGTTTGCTAGGGGCTGCCATAACAACATACCACAGACTGGATCGTTTAAACAACAGAAATTTATTGTCCCACAGTTCCGGAGGCTAGAAGTCCAAGATCAAGGTGTTAGCAGGGTTTGTTTCTTTTGAGAGCTGTGAGGGAAGGATTTGCTCAAGTTTCTCTCCTTGGCTTCTGGATGGCCTTGTTCTCCCTATGTTTTCTTTTTTCTTTTTTTAAAGATTTTATTTATTTATTTGAGACAGAGAGAATGAGAGAGAGCACATGAGAGGGGGGAGGGTCAGAGGCAGAAGCAGGCTCCCTGCCGAGCAGGGAGCCCGATGCGGGACTCGATCCAGGGACTCCAGGATCATGACCTGAGCCGAAGGCAGTCGCTTAACCAACTGAGCCATCCAGGCGCCCTCCCTATGTTTTCACATGGCCTTCCCTCCATGTGTGCCTATGTCCTAATCTCTTTGTATAAGGACACCTGTGACCTCATTTTACCTTAATTACCTCTTAAAGACCCTAAATCCAAGTACAGTCACATTCTGAGATATTGGGAGTTAGGCCTTAAACATATGAAGTTTGAGGGGATACAATTCAGCCCATAATAGCATGTATTCAGGCTAATGCATCTGAGTTAAAACATTTCCTATAGATATGAATTGGTATACTTTTTTTTTTTATTCTTATGTTAATCCCCATACATTACATCATTAGTTTAAATGAAGTTTTCCATGATTCATTGTTTGTGCATAACACCCAGTGCTCCATGCAGAATGTGCCCTCCTCAATACCCATCACCAGGCTAACCCATCCTCCCACCCCCTCCCCTCTAAAACCCTCAGTTTGTTTTTCAGAGTCCATCGTCTCTCATGGTTCGTCTACCCCTCCGATTTCCCCTGCTTCAT
>NW_027736191.1:0-14202 GCF_054177405.1 Leptonychotes weddellii | reverse complement strand
AACATTTTTTCATGTGTCTGTTAGCCATTTGTATGTCTTCTTTGGTGAAGTGTCTGTTCATGTCTTCTGCCCATTTTATGACTTGATTATTTGTTTTTTGGGTGTTGAGTTTGAGAAGGTCTTTATAGATCTTGGATATCAGCCAAAGCTTTGTCTGTAATGTCATTTGCAAAAATCTCCCATTCCGTGTGTTGCCTCTCAAACCAGATTTGAGAAGTGTTATAGATCTGAATTTCTTTCATAATTTAAAGTGCTCAAAAGTTGACAACAGAGGGGAAATGACAGTCTCTTCTATAAATGGTGTTGGGAAAACTGGATAGCTATGTGAAAAATAATGAAACTGGATCACTGTTTTACACCATACACAAAAATTTACTCAAAACAGATTAAAGACTGGAATGTAAGACCATAAACCATAAAACTCATAGAAGAAAACATAGGCAGTAAGCTCCTTGACATCAGTCTTGGCGATATGTTTGTTGTTGTTGTTGTTGTTTTAATCTGGCTCCAAAGGCAATGGCAACAAAAGCAAAAACAAACAAATGGGACTACAAACTAAGAAGCTTCTGCATAATGAAGGAAACCATCAACAAAATAAAAAGGTAATGTACTCAGTGGAAGAAAATACTTGCAAATTGTGTATCTGATAAGGGGCCAATATCCATAATATATAAAGAACTTATACAACTCAATAGAAAAAAAATCTGATTAAAAAATAGGCAGAGGATCCTAATAGACATTTTCTCCAAGAGGATATGCACATGGCCAATAGTTTCATGAAAAGATTATCAACATCACTCATTATCAGGGAAATGTAAATCAAAACCACAATGAGATATCCCCTCACACCTGTTAGAATAGCTATTATCAAAAAGACAAGAAATAAGTGTTGGTGAGAATGTGGAGAAAAGATAACCCTTGTGCACTGTTGGTGGGAATGTAAATTGGTGCAACCACTATGGAAAACGGTATGGAAGTTCCTGAAAAAATTAAAAATAGAACTACCATATGATCCAGCAATTCCACTTATGGATATTTATCCAAAGGAAAAAAAAAAATAACTCAAAAGGATATATGCATCCCCATGTTAATTGATAGATGCATGTATAAAGAAGATGTGGTATACACACACACAATAACACACACACACACAAACACATATGCACACAATGCAATATGACTCAACCATGAGAAACCATGAAGTATTGCTATTTGTGACAATATGGATGGACCTATAGTGTATTATGCTAAATGAAGTAAGACAGAGAAAAACAAATACCATATGATTTCACTTACATGTGGAGTCAAAAAAACAAAGCAAATGAAGAAGCAAAGCAAAACAAAACTCATAGATACAGAGAATAGATTGGTGGTTGCCAAAAGGGAGAAGGTTTGGGAGGTGGGTAAAATGGGCAAAGGGGATCAAGAGGTACAAATGTTCAGTTATAAAATAAATATGTCATAGGGATATAATATAGAGCATGGTGACTATACTCAATAATATTGTATTGCAAATTTGAAAGATGCTAAGAAAGTAAATCTTAAAGTTTCCTATTACATAAAAATTATTTTTGTAATTTTATGTGGTGATAGATGGTAACTAGACTCATTGTGGTGATCATTTCCCAATGCATACAAATGTCAAAATAGTATGTTGTACAGCTGAAACTAATATAATGCATGTCATTTATACTTCAATGAAAAAAATGACAACAGAGAACAAAATTGAACCCACCTCTGTGTGATATTAATCTATTTTAATTTGGGGGTATTTATTTATTTTTACTTATTTTATTTGAATTCAATTAGTTAACATATAGTGTATCATTAATTTCAGATATAGAGTTCGGTAATTTATCAGTTGCATATAACACCCAGTGCTCATTACATCACATGCCCTCCTTAATGCCCATCACCCAGTTACCCCATTCCCCCCTCCCCTCCAGCAACCCTCAGTTTGTTTCCTATAGTTAAGAGTCTCTTATGGTTTGTCTCCCTCTCTGATTTCATCTTATAGGGGAAGGGAGGGAAAATTTTTGAATTTTTTAAGTTAGGAAGTTGGTTGATTAATTCTGATTTTTTTTGGAAATTAACTTTTATCTCAAGGCCAAGAATTTTTCTCTTACATGTACAAATGTAAAGGATTTCTTTGTTAATTGTTTTTAAGTACCAATCTAAGGACAAAAACCATGGAGTTTTTGTAGGATTTTCATAAAATGGAAACTAAGAATGATTTGGAGTGAGACTAGACATATTATTTATTTTGTTTTAATTTAGGTTTTTAATGTAATGTTTCACTATGATTTTTTTAAAGAATTCTATAAAATAAAAATAAGGAAGCAAAAATATCTATTAGCTCTTTGCCTAGATAACCTCTTTAAACATCCAAAAGCTTAAATAAGTGTAAAAGACAAATAATATAAGGTTAGAAAAAGTGAATAGTCAGGAAAGATACCAAATGAAAAGTAAAAATTTCCAAAGTTGACCATTATAATCAGTTTTCAATAATTGCTTGGGGGAGAGGAGCAGAAGGTGAATTTGTGTATCTGTTTACATATACAGGTACATGTGTGTGAGATGCATGTACCTGCATATGTTTTTTATTTCACAAAGTTGACCATACAGTCACAGTTTTTGTACTTAGCTTTTTGGTGTTTTTAACTTCACCATACAGCTTAGTGATTTTTCCATATAATCTTTCTTCTCATTGTTAATTTTTTTAATGGCTGCACACAATCCCATTATATGGACTTACATTGATTTTTTATTTTCTCTCTCTATGGGTTTGTCTATATTGGACAATTCATAGGAATGGAATCATACAATATATGATCTTATGCATCTGGATTCTTTCACTAAGCATATTTTTCAGGTTCATGATGTTGTACAATGTATCAGTGCTTCATTCTTAATATTTTTTAAATTTTATTATGTTATGTTAATCACCATACATTACATCATTAGTTTTTGATGTAGTGTTCCATGATTCATTGTTTGCGTATAACACCCAGTGCTCCATTCAATAAAATTTTTATTGTGGTAACATACACATAACAAAGTTTACTATTTTTTTATTTTGAAAAATCTTAATCATCTTAATCATTTTGAAGTGTACAGCTCAGAAGTGTTGGGTGTTATGCAACAATCTCCAGAAGTCTTCATCTTGCTAAATCGAAATGCTATAACCATTAAACAACAACTCCTCATTCACCACTGCCCCCAGTCCCTAGCAACCACCATTCTACTTTCTGTCTTTATTAGTTTGATTACTCTAGTACCTCATTAAAATAGAATCATACAATATTAGTCTTTTTGTGAATGACTTATTTTGCTTAGTGTAATGTCCTCAAGTTTCATTCATGTTGTAGCATGTGTCAGAATTTTCTTCCCTTTAAAAGGTGAATATGTGCCAGGATTTCCTTCCTTTGAAAAGCTGAATAATATTCCATTGTATGTATATACTACAATTTATTCATCCATTCACCTGTTATTGTACATTAGGGTTGCTTCCACGTTTGGACTATTGTGAGTAATGCCTCCAAGAACATGGGTATACAAATATCTCTCAAAGGTCCTGCTTTCAAGTTTTATGGATATGACCCAGAAGTGGAATTAATGGATCACATAGTATTTCAATGTGTAATTTTTTTGAGGAAACACCAAAATGTTTTCCATAGTGGCTGCACCATTTGACATTTTAACCAAGAGTGCCCAAGGGTTTCAATATCACCACATCCTTGCCAACACTAGTTATTATTTTTTGATATGCATTTTTTTTTTTTTTGCTGTTTCTTCAGAGTCGTTTTTAGAACTGAGGTGTGATTGGGGCGCCTGGGTGGCTCAGTTGGTTAAACATCTGCCTTCATCCCTAGTCATGATCCCAGGGTCCTGGGATCAAGTCCCGCATCGGGCTCCTTGCTCAGTGGGGAGCATGCTTCTCCCTCTCCCTCTGCTTGCTTCTCCCTCTGCCTGCCGCTCCCCCTGCTTGTACGTGCACTCTCTCTGTCAAATAAATAAATAAATAATCTTTAAAAATTAAAAAAATTATCACTATAGATACTGAATTAATTTTCTTGTCATGAGAAATTTTGAGATTTACTCCATTAGCAATGCTCAAATTGGCACTACAGTATTAACTATAGTCGACCAGTTATACGTTATGTACCCATGACTGACTGACTGACTGACTTTAGTTAGTGAGTTAGTTAGTTTCAAGGTTTTAAAAATTTATTTAGGTTGTTTTTTTATTTAAAATCAATTAATTAAAATTCAGTGTACTATTAGCTTCAGAGGTAAAGTTAAGTGATTCACCAGTTGCATGTAATGCCCAGTGTTCATTGCATCAAGTGCACTCCGTAATGCCCATAACCCATGTACCCCATTTTCCCACCCACCTTCCCTCCAGAAACCCTCAGTTTGTTTCCTATAGTTAAGAGTCTCTTATGGTTTGTATCTTCCTCCAATTTCATCTATATTTTATTTTTCCTTCCCTTCCCCTATGTTCATCTGTTTTGTTTCTTAAATTCCTCATATATCTGAAATCACATGGCATTTCTTTCTCTGACTTATTTCACTTAGCATAATACCCTCTAGTTCCATCCACGTCATTGCAGATGGTAAGATTTCATTTTCTTGATAGCTGAGTAATATTCCATTACTTCTTTATCCATTCATCTGTCTATGGACATCTGGGCTCTTTCCATATTTTGGCTATTGTGTACATTGTTGCTATAAACATTGGGGTGCATGTGTACCTTCGAATCACTATGATGTATCCTTTGGATAAATAGCTAGCAGTACAATTGTTGGGTTGTATGGTAGCTCTATTTTTAACTTTTTGAGGAAACTTCATACTGTTTTCCAGAGTGGTGGTAGCAATTTGCATTCCCACCACAGTGTAAAATGGTTCCTCTGTCTCCATATCCTCACCAACATCTGTTGTTTCCTGACTTGTTAATTTTAGACATTCTGACGGGTGTAGAGCTGATATCTCATTGTGGTTTTGATTTTATTTCCCTGATGCCAAGGTATGTGGAACATTTTTTTCATTTGTCTGTTGGCCATTTCCATGTCTGTATTGGAAAAATGTCTGTTCATGTCTTCTGCCCATTTCTTGACTCATTTATTTGTTTTTGGGGTGTTGAGTTTGATGTTTTTTATAGATGTTGGATACTAGCCCTTTATCTGATAAGACATTTGTAAATATCTGCTCCCAGTTTGTAGGTAGTCTTTTAGTCTTGTTGACTGTTTCCTTTGCTGTGCAAAAGCTTTTTATCTTGATAAAGTTCCAATGATTCACTTTTGCTTTTGTTTCCATTGCCTTTGAGACCTGTCTAGCAAGAATTTGCTGCAGCCCAGGTCAGAGAGGTTGCTGCCTATGTTCTCCTCTATGATTTTGATGGATTCCTGTCTCACATTTAGGTCTTTCATCCATTTTGAGTTTACTTTTCTGTATGGTGTAAGAAAAATAGTTCAGTTTCATTCTTCTGCATGTGGCTGTCCAATTTTCCCAACACCATTTGTTGAAGAGACTGTCTTTTTTCCATTGGATATTCTTTCCTGCTTTACCAAAGATTAGTTGACCATAGAGTTGAGGGTCCTTTTCTGAGTTTCTTGTTGTGTTCCATTGATCTATGTGTCTGTTTTTGTGCCAGTACCATACTGTCTTGATCACTACAGTTTGTAATGTAGCTTGAAGTCCAGAATTGTGATGCTTCCAGGTTTTTTTTCTTTTTCAACATTCTTTTGGCTATTTGGGGTCTTTTCTGGTTCCATACAAATTTTAAGATTATTTGTTTAAGCACTGTGAAAATGTTGATGGTATTTTGATAGAAATTGCATTGAATGTGTAGATTGCTTTGGGAAGCACAGGGATTTTAACAATATTTGTTCTTCCAGTCCATTAATATAGAATGTTTTTCCATTTCTTTGTGTCTTCATCCATTTCTTTTTTTTAAAAAAAGATTTTATTTATTTATCTGAGAGAGAGAGAAGGAGGGGGGGAGGGGTAGAGGGAGAAGCAGGCTCCCCACTGAGCAGAGAGCCCAATGTGGGACTCGATCCCAGGACCCTGGGATCATGACCTGAGCCGAAGGCAGACACTTAATGACTGAGCCATCCAGGCACCCCTCTTCCTTTATTTCTTTCATAAGTGTTCTATAGTTTTCAGAGTACAGATCCTTTACCTCTTTGGTTAGGTTTATTTGTAGGCATGGTAAGGTTTTTGGTGCAGTTATAAATGGGATCGATTCCTTCATTTCTTTCTTCTGCCTCATTGTTGGTGTATAGAAATGCAACTGACTTCTGTGCATTAATTTTATATCCTGCCACTTTGCAGAATTCCTGTATGAATTCTAACAGTTTTGGGGTGGATTCTTTTGGGTTTTCAACACAGAGTATCATGTCCTCTGCGACAAGCAAAAATTTGACTTCTTTGCTGATTTGGATGCCTTTTATTTCTTTTTGTTGCCTGATTGCTGAGGCTAGGACTTCCAGTAGTATGTTGAACAATAGTGGTAAGAGTGGACATCACTGTTGTGTTCCTGACCTTAGGGGAAAAGCTCTGATTTATTTTGTTGAGGATGATATTCGCTGTGGGTTTTGTCTATGGCTTTTATGATATTGAGCTATGTTCCCTCGATCCCTACACTGCAGAGAGTTTTAATCAAGAAAGGATGCTGTAATTTGTCAAGTGCATTTTCTGCATCAATTGAGAGGATCATATGGTTCGTATCCTTTCTTAATGTGGTGTATTACATTGATTGATTTGCAGATATTGAACCACCTTGCAGCCCCAGGAATAAATCCCACTTGGTCCCCATGAATAATCCTTTTAATGTACTGTTGGATCCTATTAGCTAGTATCTTGGTGAGAATTTTGGTATCCATGCTCATCAGGGATATTGGTCTGTAATTCTTCCTTTTGGTGGGGTCTTTTTCTGTTTTTGAGATCAAGGTATTGCTAACCTCATTTTCCTGATGGCAAGTGATGTGGAGCATTTTTTCATGTGTCTGTTAGCCATTTGTATGTCTTTTTTGTAGAAGTGTCTGTTCATGTCTTCTGCCCATTTTTTGAATGGATTATTTGTTTTTTGAGTGTTGAGTTTGAGAAGTTCTTTTTAGATCTTGGATACCAGCCCTTTATCTGTAATGTCATTTGCAAATATCTTCTCCCATTCCGTGTGTTGCCTCTTCGTTTTGTGGTTGCATTGATTCTAAGGTGGACTTGTCCTAGTGGAAAAAAGCCTCCAGTGAGCTGAGGGACAGGGCTTGGTGTACTCATCTTCAGACTCCACTGTGTGGTGCTGTTTTGCTCCCTGTGGTTTTTCAGAATTCATGAGGTAGATGAATATGGCTGTGCCAGGCTCTCTAGCTAGGAATTGAAAATGTGCCTTGTACTCTTCAGTGAGCCCTCAGAGAAAAGCAATCAATCACTCTGTCTCCCGGGTTTCTGTCAGAACTCTGTGTTCACCCTGTCTGTGACCGAGCGTTTTTATCTCAGGTGTATGACTGAGTTTCAAAACTCCAAATTTTAAGGACTTCCAAGGTGCAAACCTTCACTGTTACTCCCAGGGGAGGGGGCTCTTGCCACACTTCTGCCTTTTGCTGAACCCCTCCCGGGAAAGTGGTCTCATGACCATGCAGCAGTTCACAGTTTATGGCAACACAGAGCAGAAAACTGGCACGTAGACTCACTGTTCTCAGCTGCCTTCCCTAATCCTTGCCAGGGAACTCTGCCACACTTCAGGAACCACCTATTCTTCTTGTGATGCTGGGTATCCTGAGACCACTCTGTCACACCTGCGATTTCTCCCTGCTTCACTACCTGAGCACTTTTAAGCCAGGCACATCCCCCACTGTAGCACACTTTTAAAAGTTCTGGTTTTCCACTCTGATGCTTATAATACCTTGTGGTTGCCACCTTAAACAGGGTCCCTCCCCTCCGCCATTTCCTCAGCTGTATCACCTCAGTTTCAAGTCTCTGCACCTCCTACCTTCCAAACCAGGGTCGTTTTTCTACTGGTCAACTTGTAGCATTTGTTTTCTCAGATCTCTGTTTAATTTCTTTGGCTTTCACTAAGATTTGGTAACTATCTAGTTGTATTTGAGGGACAGGACAAACTTGTAGGGTCCCCCTACTCCTCTGCTATCCTAACTCCTCCCACAGGAGACTTTTTTTTTTACTTTATTTTATTTACATTTATTTAATACTAATACCATCCTATGGTGGTTGGCACCCTTAACTTTGAAAAGAGCAACCATATGTCATCACGGTTGATCTTTCATAAGACTCGCCCAAGCCTCAGTTGTTTGGATACCACTTTCATAATTATACCATATTTATAGGTTACCTCTATTATGGATTTGCCTAATATTTTTTTTATTCTTATGTTAATCCCCATACATTACATCATTAGTTTTAGATGAAGTGTTCCATGATTCATTGTTTGTGCATAACACCCAGTGCTCCATGCAGAATGTGCCCTCCTCAATACCCACCACCAGGCTAACCCATCCTCCCACCCCCCGTCCCCTCTAGAACCCTCAGTTTGTTTTTCAGAGTCACAGGAGACTTTTGATTACTGATTTAATTTCTTGCTGGTTATTGATCTGTTCAAGTTTTCTATTTCTTCCCGTTTCAGTTTTGGTAGTTTATATGTTTCTAGGAATTTATTTCTTCTAGATTGCCCAATTTGTCAGCATGTAATTTTTCATAATATTCTCTTTTTTTTTTTAAGATTTTATTTATTTATTCATGAGAGATAGAGAGAGAGAGGCAGAGGCAGAGGGAGAAGCAGGCTCCCCGCGGAGCAGGGAGCCCGATGCGGGACTCGATCCCAGGACCCTGGGATCATGACCTGAGCTGAAGGCAGACGCTTAACCGACTGAGCCACCCAGGCATCCTCATAATATTCTCTTATAATTGTATTTTTGTGGTGTTGGTTGTGATCTTTCCTCTCTCATTCATGATTTTATTTCTTTGGGTCCTTTCTATTTTGTTTTTGATAAGTCTGGCTAGGGGTTTATCAATTTTATTAATTCTTTCAAAGAACCAGCTCCTGGTTTCATTGATCTGTTCTGTTGTTTGTTTTTCTGTATCATTTGTTTCTGCTCTAATCTTTATTTCCCTTCTTCTGCTGGCTTTAGGCTTCATTTCTTGTTCTTTTTCTAGCCTCTTTAGCTGTGTGTTTAGGTTGTGTTTTTTAGAGTTTTCTTGCTTCTTGAAGTAGGTCTGTTATGCTATATGCTTCCCTCTTATGACCACTTTTGTTGCAGCCCAAAGGTTTTGGACCGTTGTGTTTTCTTCCTTGTTTCCATGATGCTTGTCTTCTGGGGGATGGGCCCACTGATGTGGTTCTTGGTCACACTTGACTAAGAAAAGCAGCACCTGCAGAGGTCAGGGGGGCAGGGCTAGGTGTAAGCGTTTTAGGCTGATAATGTTGGTGCTGTGCTGCTTAGTAAGTTAGTTTTTTTTTTTTAAAGATTTTATTTATTTGAGAGAGAGAATGAGATAGAGAGAGAGAGCATGAGAGGGGGGAGGGTCAGAGGGAGAAGCAGAGGCGGGGAACCCGATGTAAGTTAGTTTATGCCAAGGGGCTGGGGAGAGAAATGGCACCAGCCCCCTCCCTTGTCCCTGGAGAAGGTGTTCATAGTAGCTTTTCCCAGGAAATCCCTCCCAGAAGTGTGAATAATCTCCAATCATGTGTCCAAAACGTCCCTCAGATCCCTGCCTTGGCCCTGTCTGTGTTTGGGCTGTCTCCCCACCTGGCAGCACAGTGCACCTGTGTTCTATCCCAGGCAGGCCAGCGCAGTTTTAAAACTCCAATCTTTAGGGACCTGGCATTGCCCAGACCCACACTGGTCCTCTGGAGGAGGTTGTTACTGTGCTGGGATTCATGCAGATTTGTCTCAGGAGGGCAGTCACACCAAAGTGTAGGGGTGTGGGATTTGGAGTAAATCACTGCAAAGAGCCATTGTGCAGGTTAGCTGCTCTCAGTAGGTATCTCTGTGCTTTTGCTGAGGGGCAGGTGAGGGAAATGTCACCTGCAGTCTCCTTTGTCCCTCAGAGAGGCAATGCCACTTCTCTCAGATTTGCTCCAAGAAGGGGGAAACTTCTCTACCGCTGTGTCTCAGGCAATCCTCAGATTGTGCCCTCTGCCCCCGGTATACCTGCCTGCCTTCTCTACAGAAGCTCTGCAGTGCCCTCAGGGCTCTTATACCAGCCACACCACAGACCTCTAAAACTTTGAGTCCTGCCGGTTGTAGAAAGTCACAAAAATCAGCCCCTCTCATTTTCCCCATCCATGTCTTTAGGGAAGTGTTTTCCTTGTGCGATCTCTCCCTCTCTCACCTCTCTCTGTGACCAGGGTTCCCTCCTTTCTGCAGCACCCTTGTTCCCTTTCTTCCCCAAATTATATCTCTGCACCTCCTACCTATATCAAAGTGGCCTCTTCTCTCCCTCTAGCTGTGCAGTTTAGTCTGTCAGTCCTCAGATCAATGTCTTGGGTATTCAGAATGATTTGATATTTATCTAGCTGTGTTCAAGGGACAATACAATGTTAAAGTCTTCCTACTATTCCACCATCTTAGCTCCTCCTACCCCATCACTTATGTATTTTATAACTGGAAGTTTGTATCGTTTCACTCCCTTTATCCATTTGGTCCACCCCTTTCACCTGCCTCTGGGAACCACCAATCTGTTGTCTGTATCTATGAGCTTGGTAAGGTTTATGTTTGTCTGTTTTTTAATTCCACATATATGTGAGATCACATGGTATCTGTCTTTCTCCTGTCTGACTTATTTGACTTAGCATTATACTCTCTAGGTCCATCAATGTTGTTAAAGATAGCAAGATTTAATGCTTTTTTATTGCTGAGTAGTATTCCATTGTGTGTGTGTGTGTGTGTATCTACACCACTTATTTATCCATTCATCCATTGATGCACCCTTGGGTTGTTTCCATATCTTGGCTATTATAAATAATTGTGCAGTGAACATGGGGTGCATATATCTTTTCAAGTTAGTGTTTTTGTTTTCTTTGGATAAATACCCACAAGTGAAATTGTTGGGTCATATGGTAGCTCTATTTTTAACTTTTTGAGGAATCTCCACAGTACTCATCTTAATGTGTGTTAGGGGTCATCTCGTTGTGGTTTACATTTGCATCTCCCTAATGACTAGTGATATTAAGCATGTTTTCATGTGCTTATTGGATACTGTGTATCTTCTTTGGAGAAATGTCTTTTCAAATCTTTGACCATTTTAAAATTGAGTTATTTATCTTTTTTATTATTGAGTTATAAGTTTTCTTTTATAGTCTGGATACCAGACTCTTACAATTGTATGATTTGCAACAATTTCTCCTATTCTGTAGGTTTTGTTTTCACTTTTATGATAGTGTTCTTTCTTCCACAAGTTTTTAAAATTTAGATGAAGTCTAATTAACCTTTTTGTTTTTGTTTGTGCTTTGAGTATCATATCTCTGGATCCATTACCAAATCCAGTGTGATAAAGATGTGCCCCTGTTTTGTTTTTCTAAGTGTGTTGTAGATTTAGATCTTACATTTTGGTTTATGATCTATTTTGAGTTAATTCTGACATATGGTGTAAGGTAGAGATCTAACTTCATGGTTTTTTTTTTATATGGAAAAAATTTTTTCATTCAGTTGGTTCCAGCATTAGTTTCTGGAGATATTATTTCCTCCCCACTGAATGGTTTTGGCACCCTTGTTAATAATCAGTTGACCACAAATACATGGGTTTATATCTGTACTCTTGATTTTGGTATGTTTAGTGGTGTCCCACATATATCTGAACTTCTGTTCATTTTTACATTTTTTTCCTTTTATGTGTCTCAGAATGAGTAATCCCCATATACCAACTTTATTAATTTTTTCTTCTGACTGCTCAAATATTCTGTTGAGCCCCTCTAGTGATTTTTTTTTTTTAAATTTCAGTTACTGCACTTTTCAACCTCTTAATTTCTATTTGGCTCTTTTTAAAAATTTCTACCTCTTTATTGATATTCTCTACTTTATGAGATACCAATCTCATACTGTTTTCCCAATTTTTCATTTAAATTCCAGTTAGCTAACATACAGTGTGATATTAGTTTCAGGTGTAGAATTCAGTGATTCATCACTTACATACAAAACCCAGTACTCATCACAAGTGTCCTCCTTAATCCCTATCACCTATTTAACCCATCCCCCTGCCCACCTCCCCTCCAGTAACCCTCAGGTTTTTCTCTATAGTTAAGAGTCTGTTTCCTGGTCTGCATCTCCCCAACCCCGTGTTCATCTGTTTTGTTTCTGAATTTCCACATATGAGTGAAATTCTATGGTATTTGTCTTTCTCTGACTAACTTATTTCACTTAGCATAATACTCTATGTCTCCATCCATGTCATTGCAAATGGCAAGATTTCATTTTTTTTTTTAAGATTTTTTTAAATTTTTTTACTTATTTGTCAGAGAGAGAGACAGAACACAAGCAGGGGGAGAGGCAGGCAGAGGGAGAAGCAGGCTCCCCGCCGAGCAAGGAGCCCAATGTGGGACTCGATCCCAGGACCCTGGGATCATGACCTGAGCCGAAGGCAGCAGCTTAACCGACTGAGCCACCCAGGCGTCCCTCATTTTTTTTTTTTTAATGGCTGAGTAATATCCCATTGTATGTGTGTGTGTATATATATATATATATATATATATATCTATCTCACATCTTCTTTATCCACTCATCAGTTGATGGACATTTTCTTTAGTTCTTTAGAAATGGTTGTCTTCTTTCTGTGTGTATAGTTTATTATTTTCTGTGTAAGGAACATATGTTCCTTATTTATTTGCATGCCTTATAATTTTTGTTGAAAACAGTACATTTTAAATAATATGATCTGAAAAATTCTGCAGATCAAATTTTCTGTCCCTAGGATTTATTTATTTTTTTTGTTACTTCTGGTAGCATTGTAGCTTGTTTGTTGAGTTACTTTTTGAAACTAATTCTGTATACTCTGTATTTTTGTCATGTGTGTGGTCACTGAAGTCTCTGTTCCATTGGTTTAGTGGTCAGGTAATTATTGCAAAAATATTTCCTTACATGTCTGTAATCAATAGGTCTCCCAGGAGTTCTGTGTACATGTTTGTGCATGCCTTCAACATTCAAACAGAAGTCGACAATTCTGCTTTAATCTTCACTTCCTGCTTGCACAGAACCTCAAAGTTAGCCAGAGGTAAGGACTTGGCTTCTTTGGTTGGTATCCATACAATCCTGGGCATTTGCACATGCATATTCATATGTGTGGTCTTCTAGATTACCAGGAATATATTAAACCTTTTCTTTTTTTTTTTTTTAAGATTTATTTATGTATTTGAGAGAGTGAAAAAGAGAGGGGGGGAAGGGAAAGAGAAACTTAAGCAGACTCTGCGCTGAGCAGGGAATCAGATACATGACCCTGAGTTCAAGACCTGAGCTGAAACCAAGAGTCAAACACTAAACCTACTGCACCACCCAGGCACGCCTATTAGAACTTTTCAAATCCCCAATGGAAATGTCATTTCTGAGCTTTTCCTTCTAACATTTTTGATTATCCTATTGTTTGCAACATTGTTTTTCAATGAAGTTTTTATTTATTTATTTGAGAATGAAAGGGAGAGAGAGAGCACGAGCGGCGGAGTGGGGTTGGGGCAGAGGAAGAAGCAGAATCCCTGCTGAGCAGGGAGGCTGACCCGACCTGGGACTCTATCCCAGGACCCTGGAATCATGACCTGAGCCAAAGGCAGATGCTCAAGTGATTGAGCCACTCAGGCACCCCTGCAACATTGTTTAATTAGTGACATTGAATGCCTTTCCATGTGCTTATTGGTCATTTATATATCTTCTTTGGAGAATAGTGTATTCAAGTCCTCTGACCATTTTTCAATTGGGTTACTTATGATTTGTTGACTTTGTAGGAGTTTTTGATATATTTTGGGTACTAACCCCTTACCAATAATGCATATATTTCCTCCCATTGTGTAGGTTGCCTTTCACTTGATTGTGTCCTTTGGTGCACAAAATTATAAAATTTCACTGTAGTGCAATTTATCTATTGTTATTTTTGTTACCTATGTGTTTTTTTTTTTAATTTTTTTTTATTCTTATGTTAATCCCCATACATTACATCATTAGTTTTAGATGAAGTGTTCCATGATTCATTGTTTGTGCATA
>NW_027736190.1:0-310 GCF_054177405.1 Leptonychotes weddellii | reverse complement strand
TTTTATTTTTGTTTCATTGTAAGCAGACCCCACGCCCAGCATAGAGCCCAACACAGGGCTCCGTCTCACAACCCCGAGATCAGCACCTGAGCTGAGATCAAGAGTCGGACGCCTAACCGACGGAGCCACCCAGGCACCCCCATGTGTGTGATTTTTAAAGACAAAAATTTATAAAAGGCTTTTTACCGAGCGTGCCCCTCTCCCCACCTCTTCCCAGGTCAAGAGGTGGCCAGTTTCAGCCTTTTAAGTTGTTTTGTTTCTTATGTTTATCTCTGCCGATCTAAGTAGCTATTTCTTGATTTTTTTAACT
>NW_027736189.1:0-310 GCF_054177405.1 Leptonychotes weddellii | reverse complement strand
TTTAAATTTTAAAAATGCAGACAGGTAGAAAATAACAAGATGGGGCGCCTGGGTGGCTCAGTTGGTTGAGCGACTGCCTTCGGCTCAGGTCATGATCCTGGAGTCCCTAGATCGAGTCCCGCATCGGGCTCCCTGATCGGCGAGGAGCCTGCTTCTCCCTCTGACCCTCCCCCCTCTCATGTACTCTCTCTCTCTCTCTCATTCTCACTCTCTCAAATAAATAAATAAATCTTTAAAAAAAAAGAAAATAACAAGATGGAAAAAGATATGTTCGAATATGTCATTCGAACGCTAAGCTTAAGAATCAGCC
>NW_027736188.1:0-310 GCF_054177405.1 Leptonychotes weddellii | reverse complement strand
TTCTGCATGGAGCACTGGGTGTTATGCACAAACAAGGAATCATGGAACACTTTATCTAAAACTAATGATGTAATGTATGGGGATTAACATAAGAATAAAAAAAAAACTTTTAAAAAAAAAATTTAGCTTTCTTAAAAATTGTAAAGCTTTTTGTTTTGAAGTAATTATGGATTCACAGGTACAAAGAAATGTATGGGGATGTCCAGCGCACCCTTCTTCCAGTCTCCCCCAATGTTAAAATCTTGTATAACTATATTACATGACCAAAACCAGGAAACTGACATTGACACAATATATAGAGCTCATTCAG
>NW_027736187.1:0-310 GCF_054177405.1 Leptonychotes weddellii | reverse complement strand
CAGTGTGTATCAATGCTTCATTCCTTTTTATGATGGAATATTCCATTGTACAGATATACCAACCACATTTGGTTTATCCATTCATCAGTTGATGGGTTGTTGTGTTTTTTTTGTTTTTTCACTTTTTGGCTATAATGAATAATGCTGCTACAAACATTTTTGCCTAAGTTTTTTTGTGTTCACATGTTTCCAGTTCTTTCGGGAAGATACCGAGGAGTGGAATTGCTGGATCAGATGGTCAATTTAGATTCAACTATTTGAGGAACTACCAGATTGTACCATTCTTCATCCCCACCAGCAACGTGCATTT
>NW_027736186.1:0-310 GCF_054177405.1 Leptonychotes weddellii | reverse complement strand
TCGAGTTGGCTTAGGCAGAATTCTCCTCTGTAAGGTAAAAATTATCATGGAAAAAAAAGAAAAACCTTAAGGTGGCAGAAAGCTAAAAACTATCAAAATGCTTTAAAAGCCAAAAAAAAAAAAAGGCAGTAACAAAATAAATTCAAAGTGTGTGAAAGTCAACCAACCCAGAGCAAACAAGCTGAGAAATCCTCTGATGACTCCTGATTTCTCAGTAGCTCCTACTGATCCCCTGAAGCCTGCACACCTACCACACTGTCAGGCCCGCTGCCTAGTGGAGTAAACATGCCTACCAAGCCAGAACACTACT
>NW_027736185.1:0-310 GCF_054177405.1 Leptonychotes weddellii | reverse complement strand
TAATGGGTTCCTCAGCATGTGCCTTTGGGAGGGGACCAAAAGCAATTTGATCGTAAGGGCCTTGAAGCCTGTGTAGTTGATCTTGATGATGTGGAGTTTCTGCAGTTTTGCGGCAGAACTAGAGATTTAAGACGTAGCAACACCACAGTTGAACCTTGTGGTTATCGAGTTACTACAGGAGGGTTTTTCCTTCACAACAGGTGGTTCCAGAGGAAATGCCTATTGCGAATGTTGACACAGCATGTGCATGGTCAGTATTAGTGAAAATACCGCATTTTTGTGTACCGTGTTGCTATTCATAGAAAGCTTT
>NW_027736184.1:0-310 GCF_054177405.1 Leptonychotes weddellii | reverse complement strand
TTCACTGCTTTCCAAGGAAATTAGAAACTTAGCAGAGGGAAAAAAGGCTCTCTGATATGGAATCTCCTAAGAAGACAATTGGCTTTAAAAAAGAAAAAATAGATGGAATGGTAAAATGAGCTAATTGCCATTTAAGTATCTTTAAAGCCCTGAATGAAATTCCATGATTCTGCTATCTAAACTTAGGGCAAACACAGTCTTATTCTCCAAGATGCTCCAGACTATTGTGAACCTATTGAATTCCAATCCCTAGTATGTAACTGAGAGTTAAAGCTCTTGTGTTAATGGGGCCAGAAAACCTACAACCCTT
>NW_027736183.1:0-310 GCF_054177405.1 Leptonychotes weddellii | reverse complement strand
TCTCCTTCCACCGCAAGTCCGGAGTGGGAGGCCCTGACACCAGAGGCAGCTCCTGGGCTCATGAAGAGCACAGGCTTTTCTAGTTCTCTCTTGTCCTTAGCTGGCTCCCCTGTGGCCCCATGATAGCCGACCTTCTCCTCGGGGTGGAGGTGGCTGCCAGTGGCCCTGGGGGCTCCATGCTTCTGTGTACGTGTCTGGCGGGAGAGGGCGAGAGCCTTCTCTCCCAACCCTGGACTAGAAGATCTGCTCCTTGGTTTGGATAGGACAACCTGGAATCCAAATCTAATCAAGTGGTTAGATCTAATTGCTA
>NW_027736182.1:0-310 GCF_054177405.1 Leptonychotes weddellii | reverse complement strand
GATGGGAGTTGTTGAATAGAAAAATTTGAGTTACGTGAGATGAGTGAGTTCTAAGATCTGCCATACAACATGGTGCCTATGGTTAACAACACTGTATTGCGCACTTAAACGTGGAGTAAATGTCATGTCAAATGTTTGCATCACAAAAAAAAAAGCAGGGGGCATGAGGAAACTTAGAGGTGATGGGTATGTTGGGTACTTTACTATGGTACATAGGTGTGTTCGTATGTCCAAACTCATCAATTTACATATATTAAATATTTGCAATTTTTTTGTATATCAATTACACCTCAATAAAGCTGTCTTCTTT
>NW_027736181.1:0-4820 GCF_054177405.1 Leptonychotes weddellii | reverse complement strand
AGCTCGCTCACCATAGCACATACCCTCCCACATGTCCATCATCCAGCTACCCCATCCCTCCCACCCCCCACCACTCCAGCAACCCTCAGTTTCTCTCCTGAGATTAAGAATTCCTCATATCAGTGAGATCATATGATACTTGTCTTTCTCAACGCTTGGTACCTGTCAGTGATTCTGTCGTGCCTTTGCGGAGATTACCTATGGATTTTAAATCTCCCCTTTTTAGAATTTTTTTTTTAGATGTCTTGGTGGGACTTAGAGGAAATGTTTGCTTACTAAAGGCAAAGACCCTCTCAGGTAATGGAGGGAGCCTCTAGCCTCCACCCCCACCTCTGCCGTGACTTAACTCTGCAACGTGTGCTCATATATGAGTTCTGATGTCCCCAAGGCAGCCACCCAGGCTCAGAGACAGGGCCTCCTCAGCTCTTTGGTTACTTGCTTGATGAACTCTGTGCTGCAGAGACACCAGTGTGACCAGGCAGTTATCTGCTCCCTCAAATGTCTCTGTAGAGACTGTCACACATACACTGAATCATAATCTCCTCCGTAACTGGCTGATAAATGCATCAGGGACAGTGGTGACACCAGGCAGGTGGGTCGGGTCTGTCTGGGTTAGTCAGGAAACTCTGCCCAGAAGGAACCATTCAAGTGGGGTTTCAAGGCTCAGAGTGGATCGCCCAGGTAGAAAGGAAGAGGATAAAGTTCAAAGGCAGAAAGTACAGCCTGAGGAAAGACGTGGGGACTGCAAACGTCCGGGTGAGTCTGGGGAAATGGACACAGAGACAGGAACAGACCAGAGTGTGGTATTTCAGGAACATCTCTGGGGTCTGAGGCAGGGAGGCCTTGAGGCAGGGTGTTCTCTGATGGAGTGTCTCCTGAGCAAGAGAAGATGAGGCTTCACCCTTGAGCTGGAGAGAAAGGAGGGGATGGCTTCCGAAGGTGTCTCTGTTTAGCCGCTTGGCTAGAAATGAAACTGACTTTGCTTAGTAATCTTTAACATCATTTGATTTTAATCGATTAAAACCAACCCTCCAGCCCAGCGCTGCCCAAAGGAAATATAATGCGAGACATATCACATAATTTTAAATGGCCTAGTAGCCATATTTAAAAAAATAGAAAGAAACAGGTTATTTTTTATAATATATTTTATTTAACCTAATATATCCAAAATACTACCATTTCAACGTGCGGTCAATATAAATAATTGTTAATGGCGTTTTGGGGCCTTCTTTGTGCTACATCTTAGAAATCTGGTGTCTGTTCTTACACTCATGGAACATCCCAGTTGGGTAGCCACATTTCCAGGGCTCTGTGAGCCACCACGTCTTGGACAGTGCAGCTCTAGCCTTACTCACACTCTGGGCAACTGGCTTTTCTGGACTTCTGATAGACACTTACCCACAGGAGCTGGAAAATAGAAACTATAAATGATATTTCCTAATGGCAATGCAAGCACATGTTTCTAGGCACAGGCAGGAGAAATGACCAGCAGGATTATTCCTTCTTTCCTCTTCAGGGGTGACCGTTAAGAATCTTCAGGCCTTCCAAGTCCTACAGAATGTTTTCCACAAAGCCAGCAATCCCGTCCTCTGCACCAAAGTCCTGGCAGCCATCAGGACCATGTGGGCCTGGAATGCCCGCAACTTCTTCCTGCTAGAGTGGACCCTGCAGCCCATCTCGCAGTTTGTGGAGATCATGCCCCTGAAGGCAGCCCCAGTGCAGAAGCACTTCTTCCAGCTGCTGGAGGCCCTGGTGTTCGAGCTGCATTATGTGCCCCACGAGATCCTGCGGAAGGTGCAGTGCCTGATCAAGGAGAGCCCTGAGTCGCCCTGCACCCTTGTGGCCCTGCAGAGTGTCCTCAGGATAGTCGGCAGGGACCTCCTCTTCACTGACATCTTCCGGGACTCCGGTCTCCTGGGCCTGCTGCTGGCCCAGCTGCGGAAGCGGGCCAAGATCCTGAGGAAGTCAGGTGCCTCCCAGGAGCGTCGGGAGGGGTAGGGGGAGCAGGCTGGGGGGTCTCCGTGCCACTCTGCCACCCATCAATGTAACAGGAAAAGTGAGCGTGCCCATGTCACCTGGCACCATGAGGGTTGGACAAGGGGCATGTGGATTTGCAGAGCAGGCAGCCCCTCTATTTCCTGTAACTGGACTGATCTTCCCCAGGAAGAGGCCAGAGGGATGGGTGTACCTTTAAACAGACTCATGGGGCTAACTCAGGCCTGATGAATTCTCAGCTTGCAGATATGTCCTGCACTGGATGGTGTCTGAGTATGTAGATGGAGAGACGTCAGGGGGGCAAGGGAGCTCAGAGAGTCCTGGGGCTCTGGCAGGGCAGAGGGTGGGGGACGTGTGTGTGTGTGTGTGTGTGTGTGTGTGTGTGTGTATTGGGGAGGGTCAGCTGGTACACAGCCTCCTTTCGGTGCTATCGGGCGCAATGATCTCCCACCTGGAGCAGTGATCACTGCTGCCTGGCTTCCCCCTCTAAGTCTTGTCCCACTTCTGGGTCCTTCTGGCACCTGTGGCTCCTTGGCAACATCCCTTCACCCTTACCTTGGCCCTGGGCTCTCAACCTCAGCAGCCTCTGCTGCCCCCATGGGACTTCAGGCTCCCTTCTGTCCAGGCGGGAGTGCTGGCCTGGGCTCTCTCACTGCCTGACCATGCCCCATGAACACACCCTGCTGTGGTTTGTCCACGATCCCCACCTCCACCAACCTGCGGATAGGAGCCAGGGCATGAGAACTCCTTTCCCAGTTCTTCCTGGCTTTCCTGTACCTGCCCCTCTGGGCTTTCAGCTTAGAGAAAGCACACTAAGACTCTGAATCCAGTCACTTACCTCTTCCCACCTTTTGGCCTTTTCTCCTTCTGCACTGGCTGGGAGGGGCGGAGGGCTCTCTAGCCATTGGCTGCTTTTGGAATTGGGCTTCAGACTCAAGCTAACGTCATCCGTCTTGTCTGTTCCCTGGGCCTGATTGAGGGGAAGAAGCTGAGGGAGAGAGTATGGGCATTGGGGCCAGACAGCCCTGGATGGGAATCCTGGTCATGATCCTTACGAGCTGAGTGATCCTAAGCAAGTTACTTAACCTCTCTGAGCCGCTTTCCTCCTCTGTTAAATGCGTGCAAGAATGTTTACATCATAAGGATATGGTCAGCATTAAATGAGGAAGTACTGGGAAGGTCTCCCTGCTGCACCTGGAGCATCATGGGTGCTCCAGAAATGTTAGTTGTCTTCTCCCCTGTGGCTTCTGTGGTACTGCATGGAGGACTGAGATAGACAGGTACCTTTGGGAGGCCAGGAAGGACTCACATCTCCCTGGGAGTGTTTGCAAGTCGGGTCAAAATTGAGGATGAGGAGCTCCCAGCTTTACATATCTGGGCCTCTGGGCTGGGCCTTGGAGACCATTTTTCCATGTGCTTTTTTCTGCTGCCCTTTGCATAGTCTTTTTGTTTAATGTTTCTGTGTTACCTTATTGTATATTGCTTCTCAGCAGCCTGCTATTGAATTTCCTTTTAAATCCAATCCCCAGACCTATGACCATTCCCAGCAGAACTGGAACTTTTTTTGTGAGCTGATGTATCCAGTCTTACTTTGTGCTTTCTATTGTTATAATGTTATAACACTATTTATGTTTCTATTGTTACAGTGTCTAGTGTTTCTATTGTTTCTTATTCTTCTTAGATAATTTGTCTCCTGGTTAATGAACTCTACCTTCATTCGTTCATTCATGCATTCATTCATTCATTCCCCAAATAGGTATTGGGCTTCCCTCTTGTGTCAGGCACTTTTCTGGCACTCAGGACTCAACAGTGAACACACAGGCCTGGTTTGCCCTCATGAATCTACTGGAAACACCCATCCGCTCCAGAATCTGTCAAGCCTCTCCACACCACACGTGTGAGCTGGCAGTCCTCCATCCCAGGCATGAATGGCAAAATAAAAAACTGTCCAAAGGGAAGTCAAAGGGGAGGGCTTTGGACATTATATAGAGTAGTGGTTCTCAAAGAGTGGTCTTCAGAGAATCTCCATCAGCATCATCTGGGAACTTTAAAAAAAATGCCGTTATAGAATCCCACCTAAGACCTCCTAAGCTAGAAACTCTGGGGAGGAATTCTAGCTTCTGGATTTTAGCAAGCCTCCAGGGAATTTTGATGTGCTTAAGTTGGAGATCCATGGCTATAAGGAGTTATAGGGTGACTTCTTCTGAATTGGGATGCATGCTCCCTTATAATAGAAGCATTATATTCTCATTCCCTTAAGAGTATAGAAAACTAATGGAATCAGAGATTTGGGGTCATACTATGTGTACTTAAGATTTTATTTATTGCTTCTTAAATATAGCAGGAAACAAAGACTCCACGCTTGGTGTTCAGGATACAGAGAGAGAATTGACCTGCGTGATGCTGAGAACCATAGTCACACTTCTGAGAGGCTCAGTACGGAATGCAGGTAAGGATGGTACCAAACTCATCTTGTCACTGCTTGGTAAAACATCAACTGTCTCTGGTGATTTATGTCAGTGTTTCAAGGTTATATCCAAGGAATAACCAACACTAAAGCTGTGGCCAATGTCCATTTGCTGGTTGATGTCCAGTGATCATCAGTAAATTCGTAGACATCTTGGTTGACAGATTTTACTTTTAAGGTTGCTAAATAAGGTTGGGATAGAGATATCCTAAAGAGATACCCTAAATTTATGAGACCACAGAATGCTCCCCACCTCTTTCAAGTAAAATCTATCAGTATCCTGCTGCACCGACTAAGGTGCTTTTTAAAAAAATCAGAATTGTAAAATATAGGTAAAGGAAACTAATCATTTTTTTTT